>NC_092756.1:73530654-73685654 GCF_047496795.1 Chiloscyllium punctatum | reverse complement strand
ACCGGGAGATTTATCAATTTTCAGACCTTTTATCTTTTCTAGCACTTCCTCTTTTGTAATGGCTACCATATTCAAATCTGCCCCCTGACTCTCCTGAATTGTTAGGATAATGCTCATGTCTTCCACTGTGAAGACTGACACAAAGTATTTACCAAGTTCTTCAGCCATTTCCTTATCTCCCTTCACGAACCTTCCTGCATCAATTTGGAACGGCCCAATTTCTACTTTTGCCTCTCGTTTGTTTCTTATGTATTGAAAGAAACTTTAACAATCATTTCTAATATTACTGCCCAGCTTAACCTTCATATTTGATCCTCTCCTTCCTATTTCTACGTCTTTGATATCCTCTGTTTGTTTTTGTCGTCTTCCCAATCTTCTGATATCCGAGTGATCTTGGCCACTTTGTAGACTCTCTCTTTCCCTATGATGCATTTCCTGACTTCCTTTGTTAGCCCTGGCTGTTTAATTCCCGCCCCCTGACGGATAATGTTTCTGCCAAGAGAAGACTGAGGGAGTTTGGGATCCAGTACTCTCTGAGGTATCCGGCGGTGCTCCGATAACCTTACATGGATCCGTACATCTCTTTGATACATCGGAGAAGGCAAGAGACTTTGTGGACAAATTAACCACATCTGAACAATTTATTATCTACAAATAGTGTTGTTTGGTTATGTCTTTGTTGTTTGTTAAAAAAACCGAGAAAGTCCAGTTGGAGCGTTCTTTTCCTTGTTTTCCCGATTGGTAATAATCCGGATTAAACTGTGTTTGGTGGCGGTTGAGATGTGTACTTTCAATTTCTAAGTGAAGTTATACCAGAGGATGGGTGGGGTATTTACCCCATCGATCTTAAATGGTTTTTTTCTTTATTCATATTGCTATTCTATGGTATATTTACTTTCTATTCTGCTTGTGTTTGTGGTACGGCTCTACCTAGAAGGAGGGAAACTGGTTGGGATGGCCAGATGCCCACTTATGGCAGTTTGGGATGGGTAGTTGCCCCCTTTGGGCAGGAGGTGAGTTTCCCTATTCAGCGCCATTGGCACTTTATATTGTGGTTTGTATTGCTTTTAATCTTTGATAGTTTTGGAGGTTTGTTAAAGGTCGTGGTTTCAGTTTATGTAGTTTTTATATGTGATGGATCATATGACATTCAGTCTCAGTGATTTGTGGTTCGTGTTCCTCCTCTCTGGAATTTAAATGTTACTGTAGAAGGTTATGGCTAATGACTTGATTAAATGTTGAACCTGGAATATCAAGGGAAGTCGAGGAGAAAGTGTGGACTGCAGATGCTGGTGATCAGAGCTGAAAATGTGTTGCTGGAAAAGCGCAGCAAGTCAGGCAGCATCTCAAGGAACAGGAGAATCGACGTTTCGGGCATCAGCCCTTCTTCAGGAATCAAGGGAAGTCTCTCACCAATTAAGAGGAAGAAGGTATTTTTGAGTCTTAGAAAGGAGAAAGTGGATATTCCTTTGTTACAGGAGACGCACTTGAATGACAGGGAGCATTTGAAACTACAGCAGAATGGCCTTGATCAGGTTTACTTCACATCATTTAATACCAGAAGGAGGGGAGTGGCTGTATTGGTGAGGAGGAATCTCCAGGTTAAGTTACTAGAGTGTGTTAAAAACACACACACACAGGAGGTTTGTAATTCTTATAGCCTTGATAAATGGGAAAAATATGGTTTTTAAATGTTTATTCCCCTCCAGCTCATCCCCTCAAGTTTTTGTTTTCTAAATTGATCAGTCTGGAGTCCTGGCATATCATTATAGGGGGAAATTTTAACTGTCTCATGGATCCCACAGTACAGAGGTTGCCCAAAGGCCCCCCCACCACGATACCCTCTATACAAACTAAACAATGAGTGGATCTGTGTGTGGAGTGAGGGTTGGTGGACATCTGGAGGTGTCTCCACCCTACAGGCAGGGATTTTACGGTTTTCTTTTCCAATCCACATAGATGTCACACCAGGATTGATTTTTTTCCAATCCCCGAGGCAACCCTGGACTTGGTGGCACCTTGTACGATCAGTAATATTGCCATCTCTGATCACACTCCAGTGTACCTGTTGGTTAAGATTAAGGACGTTACAGTGGGTCCAAGGCACTGGCAAATGGATCCCTTTATCCTCAAGGATAATACATTTGTGGAGCATTTCTCTCGGGAATTTTGGGCTTTCCTAGACATTAACTCACACTCGGTTAGTAGCCAATCCTTCCTTTCGGAAATTGCCAAAGCCTTTGCCAGTGGGTCAGTTATTTCCTACTCTGCCAGTAGGAGGCGGAAGAAGGGTGAGCAGCAGCATCTCCTTGAAGCACTGTTGAAAGCAGCTGAGAAGGCCTACTTTGACAGGCCCTCGTTGGTCAAGTTACAGAGGATTACGGCGCTGCGGTCTGCATTGAATTCCGTGCTCACGCAGACAGCAAAGAATGAGCTTCCTTTTGCAAAGCAAAGGTTATATGATCATGGAGACAGGTCTGGCAAATACTGAGCATATCTCACTAGGAAAAGGAGAGCCCCTCAAGCCATTACGGTGATTAGGGAAGGGTCTGGGAACCGAACATGTGACTCCAAAAAGATTAATGTGTCATTCCAGAGATTTTACTCTAAGTTATACCAATCTGAGGTTTGTGAGAAGGGGTGGGCCAAAATAGAGGCTTTATTCAAGGATCTGGAGCTCCTGGATGTGACCCCTGAACAAGAGTCTTTTCTCAATGCCCCTTTATCAGAGCAAGAGGTGCAGGAGGCTGTGAAGCAGCTTCAGAGTGGTAAGGCACCCGGTCCTGATGGACTTCCCAGCGAATTCTAGAAGGAATTTATAAACATATTGTCAGGCCCGATATTCAACATGTTTAATGACCCACACAGCCATGTTTGTCTCCTGCCATCTCTGAGAGAGGCCAGTATTTCGCGAATTCTTAAAAAAGGGAAGGTCCCGGGGGACTGTGCTTCTTACAGGCCCATTTCACTCTTAAAGGTGGACTTTAAAATCCTCTCCAAGACCCTTGTGTTCAGGCTGGAGACTGTGTTACCTTCTATTGTTAAAGAGGACCAGACGGGCTTCATAAAGGGCCGCAGATCCTCCAATAATGTTAGGAGGCTGCTTAATGTAATTCAAGTGTGTCAACTACAGTCAATATAGGGATTGGTGATTTCTCTAGATACAGAGAAGGCGTTTGACCGAGTTGAGAGGGTGAACCTTTTCTATACTCTGGAGCGGTTTGTTTTGGGTGAAGTTTTTATAAGATGGGTAAAGGTTCTCCATAATGACCCTCTCACTGCAATCATCACCAACAGGGTGTGATCAAGCAATTTTAACATTTTTGGGGTCAGCCGGCAGGTCTGTTCCCTTTCCCCACTGCTTTTTACAGTGAGGATTGAATCATTGGTGGAGGGCATTCATAGGGATCCCAATATATCAGCTCCAGACGTGGGGTCACATTTACATCAGAGTTTATTGTATGTGGACGATGTCCTCATTCTTTTGTCAAATTGAGCAGTTTCAGTCCCTCGCCTGTTAGCATGCATCTGTGTGTTTGGCATCTTTTTGGGGGACAAGATTAATCTTGCAAAATCAGAGGCTATGCCTCTGGGTGGTCTTATGAAAGTGTTAAGTCTCGAGGGTGAATATCGATTCCCATTTAAATGGTCACAGGGGGGTTTTGTGTTTTTGAGCATGTTCATTACTCCAGTTCTGAATCGGCTGTTCAATGCCAATTTTGTTCAATTATTTGACAAAATCAAAGAAGACCTTCAAAGATGGAGGTGCTATTGCCATAACCCAATAGTTATCGATACTGTTAAAGCACGGAGGGCAATTCGGCAGAGGGAAGGCAATATTGGCAAGACATCTTCTCTTACACCGGGTATGCCGGGTTTTCAACCGGGTATGATAGATTCAGGATCCAAACATTGGGCAGTTAGGGGTGTGTCTTGTGCGGGTGATTTGTTTGTGGGAAACACAATGATGTCCTTCGATCAGTTCGCACAGAAACACAAGCTACCGAACAGGGACCTCTTTTGTTTATTTCAAGTTAGAGATTTTATTCAAACAAAGACGAAACTTTTGACTGATCCCTCCAAGTCCGAGATAGAGAGAGGGGTGATTTAGCCCCATATCCTGCAGACTCCACAAAGTTCTGTACTTTTCTGACACAACATCCCACCAAACCCAACACAGACCTGGGGACGCTTCCAGGGGAGATGAGAAACCGACTTGACATCAGAGAAAGAAGATCAGCCATGAAGACAAGGCTTAAAAGTTAGCCATCCCAGATGGGACTTGAACCCACAATCCCAGGCTGAGGAGGTCAGTGCCTTATCCATTAGACCACTGGGGCCACATGTGTAAAGTTAAAATGGCAGCCTGTAAATACTGCACCCTGAACCTCTCATATTGTGTTCTTCTCTGAGTTTTAGACTCACACTGATTGGTTGTTCCCCCTTCCATCTCACGCTAAATCATTGGCTGCTTGATAAAATTGATCTTACCTCACATTTCTCCCCAAATGGACAGATGAGAAATCCACCAAACTCCAACTTTGCACAACTCAAGTCTGGGGAAAATGGAGCAGACAGGAAAATAGCAAAGGGCTCAATGTTATTTTGTGCAGCACTTTCAAGATATTTGCAGTTAGTGAGAAAGGAGGAAGTAGAGATGTTGCAAAACGCTGCAGTGAGGACAATTCAACAGGATCTTAGCAGGCATTCAGCCCATTGGGGCTGTGCTGTCTCTTTCAGACAATTCACCCCAAGATCTCCCAAACCCTGGAATTACCTTGTGAAAGTTTCTACTAAAGAGCATTTTCCATAATCTCGAAGCAGGCAAGTGAGTTTTAACGGAGCAGTTGAAAAATCCAGTCAATTTGGATTGAGATGGAGTTGATATGGGATGAAAATCAGCCACCACAATCACCAGGCTTAAAACGTCAACACCCCAAAAGGGATTTGATCCTCCAATCCACTACATCAGAAGCTACAGTCTTACCCATTAAGCCACAAAAACTCAGTGACAACACTCTACTGGGAATAGTTGATCTTAAACGAGTGCTACAGCCGAGCATATTCCAAGATCTGTCACGACACACTGAGGGATACACTAAAGTTTCGGGCAGCTGCTGCCAAGGTGTAACAGGGAAACAACACAGTCTCAGGTCTTTCTGACAAATGATCACATCGTCCTTTCAGTTCTCAGACCCTCTTGGTGCCTGACAATGAACAGAGAACATTTCCTGCCCAAGTACAAAATGCCGGTTTTTTTTCACGACACAGAACTTTGAGAAATGTCAAAATTCCAGTGCTTTGTTGGTTCTTTTCTCTCTGCATAGACTGTACACAAGTGATTTAGAACCTTTGTCTGCATTTCTATTTGATTTTTTATGAATAAAGTATATTTTTAAAATAAACAAAATCTGGAGAGAGAGAGATCTGCCCTAACTTGCGAGACACCCCTTTGTGGAAGAGAGCCAGCCCTATATCGGGACAGGAAGGAGATTCCAATGGCCCAGCATGGATTGTTCCAGTTAATACCCTCGCGTCCTTGACCACAAAGTGAAGTGGGAGATGGCACAGGGCAGGGTGACACTAGGCACACGGACACACAAGATGGCCGCTGAGCCATAAGTTGACCACTTGGCACACAAGATGGCCGCCGGACCACAATATGGAGAGACACAGCAGAGCAAACACAGACACTGCCTGTTGCCACCAGAATGCCAACACAATGCACTCACAACCAAGTTGATTAGTTTAAGGCGGATGGGAGAGACAATACACATGAATAACATACACTGCCCGCCGAAGGGTCTGGGTCAGACAACACCTTTGATAGAAATGCTAACTGTTAGATACAGACTCAATACAGAGTGATAATAGCCAGGGCTGCAGTAATCGGCCTTCTCAGGAAGAGCGATTAGCGCCTATTACTACAGCAACTGACTTCCGCGCAGACGCTGAAACTGACAACAACTGCACTGAAATTAACAAAGGCCACACTGGAACTGACAATAACTGCACCAAAACGTTCAAGGATTCCGCAATGTTTACAATAAACAAGCCATGTTACAGAGACAATCACCTCATCACTGACCGATTATATCACAAAATGTATCACAGTATCTTGACCATGTGCTCCGGTTTGAGAGAAGAATCACAGCTGACCACTGTGCTGTTGGTGCTGCTCTCTCCCCGGAGCTCCGGGATTTCCTTGGACAATAAACTCTGTTGGTGAACCCCGACTCTGACTCAGGGGCTGGTGATTTTCAGCAGTTGCCTTCCCACAAATGTTCTCTGTTCATTGTCAGGCACCAAGAGGGTCTGTGAATTGAAAGAATGATGTGATAATTTGTCAGAAAGACCTGAGACTGTGTTGTTTCCCTGTTACACCTTGGCAGCAGCTGACCGAAACTTTAGTGTATCCCTCAACATATCATCTGAGATATTGGAACATGCTGGGCTGTAACGCTCGCTTGATGCCAAGACTTTACACTGGCAAATGGCTATGTGTGCCCTAGTAGCATATTGGGTAAACCACTGTCCTCCTAAGTGTGGGATTGTGGGTTTAAATTCCCTCTGGGCTGCTCACGTTTTAAGCTTGGTCTTTGTAGCTGACTTTTGGCCCATGATTCCTGAAGAAGGGCTGATGCCCGAAACCTCAATTCTCCTGCTCCTTGGCTGCTGCCTGACCTGCTGCGCTTTTCCAGCAACACATTTTCAGCTCTGATCTCCAGCATCTGCAGTCCTCACTTTCTCCTCGACTTTTGTCCCATGCCAACTTTATCACGATCCAAATTGACTGCATTTTTCAACTACTCTGTTCAAAATCACTGTGCCTGTGTTGAGATTATGGCGAATGATGTGAAATAGAAACTTGCACAAGGCAATTCCAGGATTTGGGAGATCTTGGGGAGAATTGTCTGAAAGAGACAGCGTAGCCACAATGGGCTGAATGCCCGCTAAGATTCTGTTGATTTAGAACATAGAACATAGAACATAGAACAGTACAGCACCGAACAGGCCCTTCAGCCCACGATGTTGTGTTGATCATTGATCCTCATGTATGCACCCTCAAATGTCTGTGACCATATGCATGTCCAGCAGTTTCTTAAATGTCCCCATTGACCTTGCTTCCAGAACTGTTGCTGGCAACGCATTCCATGCTCTCAAAACTCTCTTTGTAAAGAACCCGGCTCTGACATCCCCTCTATACTTTCCTCCAACCAGCTTAAAATTATGACCCCTGGTGTTAGCCATTTCTGCCCTGGGAAATAGTCTCTGGCTATCGACTCTATCCATGCCTCTCATTATCTTGTATACCTCAATTAGGTCCCCTCTCGTCCTCCTTTCCTCCAATGAGAAAAGTCTGATCGCAGTCAACCTCTCTGCATAAGATAAGCCCTCCAGTCCAGGCAGCATCCTGGTAAACCTCCTCTGAACCCTCTCCAAAGCATCCACATCTTTCCTATAATAGGGCGACCAGAACTGGACACAGTATTCCAAGTGCGGTCTAACCAAAGAAAGCATTTGTCCTCAATGCAACTTTTTCCAACATCTCCACCTACTTCCTCCCCACTAACTGCAAATATCTTGAAAGCGTTGTACAAAATAACATTGAACCCTTTGCTATTTTCCTGTCTGCTCCATTTCCCTCAGATGTGAGTTGTGCAATGTTGGAGTTTGGTTGGTTTCTTGTCTGTCCGTTTCGGGACAAATGTGAAGTGAGATTGATTTATCAAGCAGCCAATTTTTTAGCATGAGATGGAAGTTGTAAAAAAGAATCAGTGAGAGTATAAAACTGAGAAAAACACAATATGAGCCATCAGGGTGCAGTATTTAAAGGCTGCCAGTTTAACAGCAAACATGTAGACCCAGTGGCCTAATGGATAAGATATTGGGCTCGTAAACCAGGGATTGGGGGGTCAAACCCTATCCTGACTGGCTAACTTTCATCGGTTTCCCTCTCTGAACTTTACTTCTAATCTACATTATAAACATCCCCATGTCTGCATTCAGTTGATGGGAAGTGCTGTCCAACATGAACTTGCACAAAGTTGTCGGGGATCTGCAGGATTGGGTCGAAATTGCCTGAAAGAGACAGCAGAGCCACAATGGGGAAAGAACTGCTGAGATTCTCCTGGAGCTGGCATGGTGACTCGCAGTGTCAGGGACCTGGCTTTGATTCCTCCCTTGGGTGTCTGTTTGTGTCGAGTTTGCACATTCTCTCCATGGGGTACTCGGAGTGCATTGTGTTCCTCCCACAGCCCAAAGATGTGTAGGTTCGGTGGATTAGTTTTGGGGAATGCAGGGTGAGAGGATAGGGATTGGGCCTGGATGGGATGCTCTTCAGAGGCTGAGTGTGGACTTGCTGGGGTGAATGGCTTGTCCCCCTCACTCTAGGGCTTTTCTGAAACAAGTTTGGAGTCGGTGGTCAGAGCTCTGCTGCAGATCCCAGTGAAGGCTTTGCTAAGGGATTGGCATCCAGGTGTGTGTTCATATCCTTCTTTTCCCTGATCTTCCAGAATGTTCTGTAGCTTTGGCCAAAGGGGTCATGAGCTGGGTTCACATCATCCAATGGGGTCACATTGCCAAGTGTTCGACAACGGATTTCCTCAGACTGACACTTCCAGTCATCGAGTCATAGAGATGTACAGCACAGAAACACACCCTCGGTCCAACCCGTCCATGCTGAACAGATATCCCAACACAATCTAGTCCCACCTGCCAGCACCCGGCCCATCTCCCTCCAAACTCTTCCTATTCATATACCCATCCAGATGCCTTTTAAATGATGTAATTGTACCAGCCTCCACCACTTCCTCTGGCAGCTCATTCCACACACACACACCACCCTCTGCCTGAAAAAGTTGCCCCTTAGGTCTCTTTTTTCTCTTTTCCCTCTCACTCTAAACCTAAACCCTCTAGTTCTGGAGTCCCCCACCCCAGGGAAAAGACCTTGGCGGTTTACCCTATTCATGCTCCTCATGATTTTATAAACCTCTGTAAGGTCACCCCTCAGCCTCCGATGCTTGGATCCTATCCTTAGAGGAACTGGTATCAGCTTCCATCACTGTGACTGTGTGTTCAACCTCATCCGTCCTCTTTTCCAGGTCTCCCAGCTGCTGTTCATGCTTCTGCAGCATGATCGAGATCGGGGCCAGCTTCACCTCTATCTGCTTCCCCAACATCTCGCGAGATTTCGTGAGCTCCTTCCCCAGGGCCTGGTAGGTAATCGAGTCCGAGGATCCTGCAGGCTGGGCCGGGGGCCTGGCCCCGGACACTGCTCCTCCCTTCTTCAACATCCCTGGACGATGAAAACGCAGGTAAGTTGATTTTTTACAATGTCCTGGGACTCCACAATCTTTTCAGAGTCCCAGGATATCGCGATGGTCTGGATTGGGCGGGATAGAAATTCTTCCCCCTTGTGCTGTGGTGCGAAGCTCTGCAACATGATCGTCTGAGATCACCGCCATCTTGGATCCCCAGAGTGCAGTGAGAGAATAAAACTCAGAAAAACACACAATGAGAGGTCAGGGTGCAGTATTTAAAGGCTGCCATTTATGTTTTATATGTGCAGCCCCAGTGGCCTAATGGATAAAGCATTAGCCACCCTAAACCAGGGATTGTGGGTTCAAGTCCCATCTTGGGTGTCTGAATCTTCCTTATGTGTCATTAATCTGTAATCCACTTTGCAAACATGTCCATGTCCACATTCAGTTGATGGGATGTGGTGTCCCATGTGAACTGAGACAAAACTTTTGGGGATCTGCAGGATTAAGGCTGAATTCCCTGAAAGAGACAGGACAGTCACAATGGCTGAAAACCTGCTGAGATTCTCCTGGGGATGGCATGGTGGCTCAGTGGGTAGCACTGCTGCCTCACAGTGTCAGGGACCTGGCTTTGATTCCTCCCTTGGGTGTCTGTTTGTGTCGAGTTTGCACATTCTCTCCATGGGGTACTCTGGGTGCTTTGGTTTCCTCCCACAGCCCAAAGATGTGCACGTTCGGTGGATTGGCTTTGGGGAATGCAGGGGGAGAGGATAGGGGTTAGGCCTGGCTGGGATGCTCTTCAGAGGGTCAGTGTGGATGTGATGGTCTGAATGGCCTCCTCCCACCCCACTCTAGGGCTTCTCTGAACAAGTTTGGAGCAGATGGTCAAAGGCCCAGTCAAGGCTTCGTGAAGGGACTGCCATCCAGGTGTGTGTCCCTATGCTCCTTTTCCCTGATCTTCCCGAATGTTCAAATCAACCTCATCACATTAAAGATATTTGTTTCTTGTCTTAATGAGAAGGGATTTGCCTTCAAGAGCACAAAGGTTTTGGATGTTGTCTCTTGAGGTTTGCTGATGAAACCGTTGATGTGCAGGGCCAACTGTAGATAATGGCAGAGACACTCTCCAGTGGTGACTGTCAGCGTTACCAGTCGTGAAGACTTCATCCAAGAAACTGACGGTGATCTTGACCGCAGTCTCACCACGGCCTGCAAATCACAATCGGCTTAACCAGACTCAAGATCTAAAGAGAAACCAAGAACATCTCACCGATATTACCATGAAGGTTGGTCCCAGCAAAGGATCAACAGCAAGACCGCAAAAACACATTTCATATCTCTCTCTGCTGGAACATTCTGCTGTCTTTCTCCATTGAAATAATATCCAGCTGCTTTATTCTTCCTAACAAAGTGTATGACCTCACACATTCCCACATTGCCTTTCATTTGCTGCGTTTTTGGCTACTCCCTTAACCCATCCATCTCCCTCTGTAAACTCTGTGAGTCAGCCTCAGCAGTTGCCTTCCCACAAATGTTTGTCCAATCTGTGGATGTGGCACTCCAAGTTCTCCAACAATGGCCTAACTACCTTACCTCTCCAACATAGCCTCCTTGCAATTGTATTCAATACCTTGACTAAGAAAGGTAAGGGCCCAAATGCATAGCCACAGCCACATCAGTTCCAACCTTGAACACCCAGATTTCAATCATTTCCATTGACATATTGGACCTTATCATAAAGACCAAACATGCAGGTAATCTGGGGTTCAGCTGGTAATGTTGACAGAATATAGCTTAGACTGATACCAACACAACCAAAACAGAAGTTGCTTTGTCCATAGATAGGTAGGCCCATCTGTTGGAGCCCCAGTGATCTCATGGGTAAGGCACTAACTTTCTAAACCAGAGATTGTGGGCTCAAATCTTATTTGGGGTTTTGATTTTGTTGAAATCTTCACTGTGCAGCTGATCTCAATCCTGTGTGGTCACGTGACCATGGGAACAAAATCAGGCATTCTCAATTGATCCTCAGCAGGAGAAATTTGACCTGACAGAAAATTGTCCAAACTAAATTAAACAGCAGCTATCAGCTCCAGAGAACAGTGCAACTAAGATCAAAGAGTTACAAAGATTCAAGAAGAACCAGTTCCAACCAGACTGAGGGTTGTATATTGGAGAAGTGTCAGCCTGAGACAATCCACTTGAAAGCTCGTGGCATGACAACAGTTAAGTGTATTGGTGTGACCCCATTGGATGATGTGAACCCAGCTCATGACCGTATTGGCCAAAGCCACAGAAGATTCTGGAAGATCAGAGAAAAGTAGGGAAGGAACACACACCTGGTTTCCAGTCCCTTCGCGAAGCCTTGACTGGGCCTTGCAGTGGAGCTCTGACCATCTGCTCCAAACTTGTTCAGAGAAGCCCTAGAGTGGGGTGGGAGGAGGCCATTCAGTCCATCATGTCCCCACTGACACTCTGAAGAGCATCCCATCCAGGCCCAACCCCTATCCTCTCACCCTGCATTCCCCAAAGCCAATCCACTGAACCTGCACATCTTTTGGACTGAGGGAGGAAACCAAACCACCGGAGTACCCCATGGAGAGAATGTGCAAACTCGACACAAATAGTCACCCAAGGGAGGAATCAAAGCCAGGTCCCTGACACTGTGAGGCAGCAGTGCTACCCAATGAGCCACCATGCCATCCCCAGGAGAATCTCAGCAGGTTTTCAGCCATTGTGACTATGCTTTCTCTTTCAGACGATTCACCTCAATCCTACAAATTCATGCAAAACTTGCGCAAGAAGATGTGGGGCACCACTTCCCATCAACTGAATGCAGACATGGAGATTTTCCCAAAGTAGATTAAAAATCAAGTTGACAAAGGGCAAGTGACTGACACCCCAGATAGGACTCGAACCCACAATCCCTGGTTTAGAAGGCCAGTGCCATATCCATTAGGCCACTGGGGCCACACAGCAGGCTGAAAATCACAGCCTTTATGTACTGCACCCGACCTCTCATACTGTGTGTTTCTGAGTGTTATCCTCTCACTGATTGTTTTTGACCCCTACCATCTCATGCGAAATTGTTGGCTGCTTGATTAATCAATCTCACTTCCCATTTGTCCCCAAACGGACAGACGAGAAAATCAACCAATCTCCAACTTTGCACAACTCAAGTCTGAGGAATATGGAGCAGACAAGAAAATAGCAAAGGGCTCAATGTTACTTTGTGCAGCACCTTGAAGATATTTGCAGTTAGTGGGGAAGGAGTAAGTGGAGATGTTGCAAACAGCTGCATTGAGGACAAATCAACAGACACGTATCGTCCTTGAGACCCTTCGGGAAAAGGAGAGGGCGGATCCTGTCGAGCGGTTCCCTGAGCAGACTGTCAAAGCCATTTGGCAGAATGCCTCATCGCCAGAACTTTCCAACAAGCACCAAGACATGGCTTGGCTGGTGGTGAGAAGGGCTCTGCCTGTGAGATCCTTTATGCACGCCTGGACTCTCTGCCGCACCGCACGCTGCCCTCGAAGTGGCTGCGGGGGGGACGGGACTGTCACACATCTCCTTCTGGAATGTGCCTATGCAGAGGAAGTCTGGAGAGGAATGCAGTGGTGCTTGTCGAGGTTCGTCCCGAGCAGCGCCGTGACGCGGGACTCCGTGCTCTACGGCCTGTTCCCCGGGACTCACACCAAGATGAACATTAACTGCGCCTGGAGGATCATCAACTCGGTGAAGGACGCTCTCTGGGCGGTCCAAAACCTGTTGGTCTTCCAGCTGAAGGAGTTGACCCCGACCGAGTGTTGCAGACTGGCACATTCCAAGGTCCAAGACTACGTGCTGAGGGACGCGCTGAAGCTTGGGGCAGCTGCCGCCAAGGCGCGGTGGGGAAAGACCACCGTGTAAGATCGGCCTGCCTAAAGAAGAACAGGGGGCCCATGCAGATGTTTTTTTGGGCTCTGCTGATGCCTCAGCCAAATATATGTATATGTACAAGATTGAAAAATGCACAGGATTGTAAATGACAAGGATAAATTCGAATCTGTGTTTGTAAATATGGACATATGTATGGCATGATCAAATGCACAGACCATCAAATCATTTTATGAATAAAGTATATTTTTGAAATAAAAAAAAAGAGGGAGGAAACCAAAGCACCCGGAGTACCCCATGGGGGGAATGTGCAAACTCGACACAAACAGACACCCAAGGGAGGAATCAAAGCCAGGTCCCTCACACTGAGGCAGCAGTGCTACCCACTGAGCCAACATGCCATCCCCAGGAGAATCTCAGCAGGTTTTCAGTCATTGTGACTGTGCTGTCTCTTTCAGACGATTCACCCCAATATCCTGCATATCCTCAACATTCTGTGTTTTTCTGACACAAGGTGCCACCAACCCAACACCGAGCTGGGGACCTTTCTAGAGAAGATGAGGAATTGACTTGACCTCAGACGAAGATCAGCCACGAAGACAAGGGTTAAAGGTCAGACACCCAAGATGGGACTTGAACCCACAATCCCTGGCTGCGGAGGCCAGTGCCTTATCCATTAGGCCACAGGGACCACATATGTGATATTAAAATGGCAGCTTTTAAGTTTTGTTTTCCAAGAACACACTGACTGTGGCTCAGCCAGCACAGAGTCAGTGCCCTGGACTGAGGGGATTCTAAATCTCCAGGTTATATATGTTTTTCTCTTTACCCCGGCACTGCTGCCTAACTGTGGTAGTGCTTATATTTTCCCCAGCACCCATGTTGTGTGTGTGCAGGTGTGAGACACAGTGAAAGACAACAGATGGACAAATCTTTATTCAATTCCCACCATCAGGAAGAAAGGAAACACCCGAGTGGCCAGTGACAAGCATCAAAGGGCAATGCTGTGTGACCAAACAGTGAGGGGGAGGGCACTCTCTGAACAGCTCAAGGATGTTGGTAGACACTGCGTGCTCCTTCTCCAGGGACACCCGGGCTCGAACGTAACCGCGGAAGAGGGTCAGGCGATTGACCCGAACAACCAGTTTGGCCAGGCCCAGGAGTAGACCCACGAGGAGATCCTCTGACCAACCCTCCCCCCTCGGCACTGGGTGCCCAATGATGGGGAGTGTGGGGTTGAAGTCCAACCAGAAACGGAGGAGAAGGTTTCCCAGAAAGCTAAAAAGGGAGTGCAAGCGCCCTGTTCCATGGACTCCACAGCACCACAGAACAAGCAGTTGGGCTGGGAGTCCGTGAACCACCGCAATCTGCGGACTGCCGCGTGCAATACCCTCCAACCCAGATCCCCGTGAGAAAGGGGGAGGACTCCCATGTAGAGAGCCCTTCACTGGGGATGGTCCCCACCGCCCGGTGGTAAATGGGCACGCCAGGGTGTGTCCGGGAGGTGGATGAGGGTGTGCAGCAGCAGTCTGGACAGGGCCCTCTGTGATACACCCCTGAAAGGGACAAAACTAAAACTCTAGAGACAGCTCAGGTTGTGGGGCACAGTCTCCCGCAGGAAATACAGGACCCTGGGGCCAATGTGAAATTCCGTCCGGGCAGGAGTGAGTGCAGATGGGATCCCACCGCACACCTGAGCATCCTCCAACTGGGGCACTACGTGGGGTCTGAGCACCGTCGTTTTAAGGCGTCGGATGGCGGTGGCCACGTACCGGACGTCTACCGCTGCCCTGCTCGCTATATCCTGCGGCAGCGTCCAGCCCAGGCCCCCACCATCCAGCACGTCCCCGACCCTGGTCACCCTCACAGTCACGGCCCTCCCCTCCGACAGTCACTCGAACCCACGAGTACGGAGGTGCGGATTCCTGAGCAACGTCTCCCTGACAACAGCCGCTACTCCTGCCGGAGGGTAGGCGTGACGCGATTCGACCATGTTCCAGACCGTGAGCAGGTCCTGGTAAAAGACAGGCAGTGTCCTGAGAGTGACCTCCAAACCATCACGGTCCCTGAACAGGAGCTGAGTGTCGTAGTTGAGGTTACGCACCTGGTGGAAAAAATACGTCACCAGGGCACCCCGCCGAGGGGGAGGCTCAATGTAAAGGTATCGCTGCAAGGTCTGAAGGTGGAACGTCGCTACCTGGGTGTGAACGCACACCAGCGACTGACCGTCCCCCTCAATATGGAGACTCAGGACCTGCGCAGTGACCCAGTGCATCTTTTTGTCCCAGAAGAAGTGAACCAACATTCTCTGGATGTCAGCGACAAAACCAGGAGGAGGGACCAAAGTGACCAGCCGGTACCACAGCATGGCAGGCACCAGCTGGTTTATGACCAACACTCGACTCCTGTGAGACAGCACTCGGAGCAGTCCTGTCCAGAGGCCTAGGCGAGGTGAGACTTTGGCCTCCAGCTCCTGCCAGTTCCCCGGCCAGGATTCCTCAGCTGGGCTGAGGTAGACCCCCAGGTCGAGGAGATGGTGGTACTCCAGCTGAACCCCCGTAACTCCTCCAGCAGAGACTCCACCCACCACGGACTGACGAGTTGTTGGAATATTGGGCCCAGTTGATCCTGGTGGAAGAGGCCGCTGAGTACAAGCCCTGGCACTCACACATCCTCCCCAGGTCAGCAGGGTCGGTGAAAGGGAGGAGCACGTGGTCAGTGTAGGCTGAGATGACCACCCCCGTGCCCGCACTGTGCAGAACCAGCCCCGACAACCTCCTCCACAAGAGGCACACGACAAGCTCCACGCACAGGGAATCCAGCTGGCCGGACAGGGGGCCGCCTTGGCGTACTCCTCTCCCAAAGTGAAGGGGCAGTGTCATGGAGCCGTTAACTTTAAAACTAATTGCACCTGCCTCCACTTGGTCCACATCCACACAAGCATTTCCTGTCATGTACCTGTCCAAATGTCTTTCTCATAGAATCCATACAGTGTGGAAACAGGCCATTTGGCCCAACAAGTCCACCCAGACTCACTCCCCTACATGTCCTCCTGACAAATGTACCCAACATTCACATCCCTGAACAGTCTGGGCAATTTTGCATGGCTAATTTACTTGTGGGAGGAAACTGGAGCACCTGGAGGAAACCCACACAGACACGGGGAGAAAGTGCAAAATCCACACAAACTGTCACCAGAGGCTGAAATTGAACCTCAGTCCCTGATGCTATGAGACAGCAGTGCTAACCACGGAGCCAACTTGGAAACTCTACACAAACAGTCACCCAAGGGAGAGATCAAAGCCAGGTCCCTGACGCTGTGAGGCAGCAGTGTTACCCACTGAGCCACCATGTCATCCCCAGGAGAATCTCAGCAGATTTTCAGCCACTGTGACTGTGTTGTCTCTTTCAGACGATTCACCCCCCATCCTGCAGATCCCCGAAAATCTTGAGCAAGAACATGTTGGGCACCACTTCCCATCAGCTGAAAGCAGACAAGTGGGATTTCTCCAAAGTCAATTAGAAATAACGTTGACTGTGAACAAGCCAGAAATAACCTGACACCCCAGATGGGACTTAAATCCAAAAACCCCAGGTTTAGGAGACCAGTGCCTTATCCATTAGGCTGTTGGGGATACACCCATCAAGGACAAATGGCAAACTTTAAATACTGAACCCTGCCCTGTCATATTGTTTTTTTCTGAGTTTTCTACTCTTACTGATTGTTTTTTGCCCCTTCCATTTCATGCTAAATTGTCGGCTGCTTGATAAATTGATCTCGCCTCCCATTTGGCCCCAGACGGACATTTGAGAAATCACAGCCGGTCAGACAGCGTCCGAGGAGCAGGAGAGTCGACATTTCGAGCATAGGCCTGAAGAGCTTATACTCGAAACATTGACTCCCCTGCTCCTCGGATGCCGCCTGACCAGCTGTACTTTTCCAGCACCACACAGTTTGACTCTGATCTCTCACATCTGCAGTGCTCACTTTCTCCCAGTTGAGAAATCAACTCAACTCCAACTTTGCAGACCCACAGTTTGAGGCAAATGGAGCAGAAGGAAAAGGGCTCAATGTTATTGTGTGCAGCACTTTCAAGATATTTGCAGTTAGTGGGGAAGGGGAAAGTGGAGATGTTGCAAAAAGCTGCATTGAGGACAAATCAACAGAATCTTCGCGGGCATTCAGCCCATTGGGGCTGTGCTGTCTCTTTCAGACAATTCACCCCAAGATCTCCCAAATCCCGGAATTACCTTGTGCAAGTTTCTCTGCCACATCATTTGCCATAATCTCAACGTAGGCACAGTGATTTTTAACAGAGTACTGTCGATGAAAAATTCAGTCAGCATGGATTGAGATGAAGTTGACATGGAATGCAAATCAGCAACAAAGCCCAGGCTTAAAACCCAAGCCCATCTGATGGGACTTGAACCAACAATTACCAGCTCAGGGAAGCCAGGGCCTTATTCATTAGGGCCCTCAGGCTCCCATCTTGTACTCTCTGTGGAAAGTGTTGACCTGAAACGAGTGCTACAGCTGAGCATGTTCCAAGATCGAGGATGACATGTTGTGGGACACACGAAAATATGGAGCAGCTGCTGTCAAGGTGTAACAGTTAAAGAACACTGTCTAAGGCCTTTCTGACCAGTTATGACATTGTCCCTTCATTTCTCAGACCCTCTTGGTGCCTCAGAATGAAGAGAAATTGTTTCCTGTCTCAGTAGAAAGATCTGCCCGAACTTGCGAGACCCCCCTTTGTGGAAGAGAGCCAGCCCTATATCGGGACAGGAAGGAGATTCCAATGGCTCAACATCGATTGTTCCAGTTAATATCCTTTCTCAGATGGATAGAGCTATAGAGTGAGTAAAAATTGTGGGAATTTGGGAAATGCTGACAATCTGTTTTAATATTTTGTTCATAAAATCAAGTTGAACCGCCAACCAAATTTTGTCCCCCTTTGTCTGCATCACCAACAAGATTACTGAAGGAAAGTTGAGTTTAATTACATTGTGTTACTAATGTTCATCTGGTTGATCAGTGGAAATTAAAAGCCATGTCACACAACAGGCAGAGTCAATCTTTAGCTGAGTAGAAGTTCAGCAGAGAGAAACAGACTTACTTTGTGATATAATAGGTAATTCCTGTCCCATTGATCTATTAACTGCAGGGAACTTTCAGATACGTGGTATCTTTAGAGCAATTAAATATCCTCCCAAGATATATGCTTTCACTCTCAACTGAAGATGTTATAACTTCAATGGCTAAGAGTATTAACCAATAAATCAATGCTCAGCCAGTTGAAGTATTACACTTGGCACATCATCATCGCTGTAATTGCAGAATGCAGCATAACCTATTCCATCTTCTAACCTACTGACAGCCTACTTTTCAGAAGTCTCCTTACACGACTCTGAAAACAAATTAAAAGAAACCAATTAAACCAAATAAGCACAAATTAAAATGTCCCAGTCATTTAAAAAGGCTCTGTAACAAAAGTCAAAATCTCCCAAGAAAGCTTACACTTACAGAGTCACAGAGTTGTACAGATCCTTCGCTCCAACTCGTCCATGCCAACCAGATATCCGAAAGTTATCTAGTCCCACAAACCAGCATTTGGCCCATATCCCTCTGAAGCCTTCTTATTCATGTCCCCATCCAGCTGCCTTTTAAATGTTACAGAGTCTTAGAGTTATACAGCACGGAAACAGACCCTTTGGTCCAACTCGTCTATGCCGACCTGATATTCAGAATTAATCTAGTCCGACTTGCCAGCATTTGGCCGATATCCCTCTAAACCCACATTGTTCATATACCCCCATCCCAATGCCTTTTAAATGTTTTGGAGGAGCCAGGGTTAGACTGGGGTGGACAAAGTTAAAAATCACACAACACCAGGTTATAGTCCAGCGGGTTTATTTGGAAGCACTAGCTTTCGAAGCGATGCTCCTTCACTGGGTGGTTGTCTTCACCTGATGAATGAGCAGCGCTCTGAAAGCTAGTGCTTCCAAATAAACCTGTGGGATTATAACCTGGTGTTGTGTGACTTTTAACTTCTAAATGTTGTTATTGTACCAGCCTCCACCACTTCCTCTTGCAGTATGTTCCATATAAGCACCACCCTCTGCATGAAAAGGTTGCCCCTTAGGTTCCTTTTAAATTATTATTCATCTCACCTTAAACCTATGCCCTCTGTTTTTGTACTCCCCCACCCTGGGGAAAAGACTGAAGCTATTCACCCTATCCATGTCCCTCATGATTTTATAAACCTCTATAAGGTCACCCTTCAGCCTCCAACACTCCAGAGAAAATAGCCTCAGTCTATTCATCCTCTTGCGATAGCACAAACCCTGTAACCATTTCAACACCCTTGTGAATCTTTTCTGAATACTTGCAAGTTTTACAACATCTTTCGAGATATCTACATGAAACCCCTTCTATTCCTAATCTGTGTGTATGCGTGTCACGTTATTACTTTTGTATTTCGTAATGAATATACACATCCTTTTGTTAACTTTCCACATCCTGGTTGAATTTGCTACTTTTAAAAACCAATTCAATTTGATATGAAAAAGGAGGTGTTGGGTATTTTGAAAATCATTAACGTAGACCAGTCCCCAAGACCTGATGGAATCTATCCTAAAAGCCTGAGAGAGGCAGGTGAGGAAATTACTCAGGATTTGCAGAAAATCTTTCTTTCCTTTATCGTCACAGGAGAAGTCCCAGAGGACTGGAGAATACCCAATGTTATTTCTTTGTTTAAGAAGGGTAACAGGAATAATCCAGGAAATTAAAGGCCAGATTGGCTTCCTGCAACTTCCTGTTATTCATTGCTTGGACATCACTGTCTGTGCCTGGATGGTACCCTCTGGAAGTCACTCTGTAAAGATCTCCACCCCTCTACCTTGGGGTCTCAGGATCTCAAGGTGTTCCTCTCTTTGGCCAAGGTTTCGGTCCATGTGTAATGGTTTCCTGAATGTGGTTCCTGTGAAGTGCCTTGTGCCATGAAAAGGGATCACTCCATGCAGGCTGTAGTTGGGTTGAAGTGTTATGGAGAGCAGGCAGGAAAGTGGAGTTGAGGCCGAGATGAGATCAGCCATGATCGTGTGGAATGACAAAGCAGGCTCGAGGAGCTGAATTGCCGAATTTTTAAGATCTTCGGAACACAACCAAAGACAGAGCTATCAATTGTCGTTGGTGGCTAACATGGTATCTCACCTCAGATGCATCATGAAGAGGGTGTCCATGTTCAAAGCCAGGGGTTGTGAGTTCATATCCCATTTGGGCTGTTATGTTTTTAAACATGAACTCTGATCAGCACCCTGTGTCTGTTTGATCTCAGTTCCAGTTAATAAGGGGAGATGGTGGTGCAGTGCTAGACCTGGAGTAGGAATCCAGAACACCAAGTTCATGGTGTGGGGGAGATGGACTGTAATCCCACCATACAAGGTGGTGAAATCTCAGCTCAGGAGGAGCTTTGTCTGATGGGAACCATATATTGCGATTGAGGTTTGTTAGGAAGCTAACTGGTTCCATATTCTCCTTTCAGGAAGAAAACCTGGTGAGACTACAGACCCACAGCAATGTGGTTGACTCACCCTCTGGGCAATAAATGCTGGCCTAGTCAGAAACATATCGCATTCCTTCCCTGTAGCTCGGTCACAATCCTGGAACACCCTCCATTGATTCATTGTAGGTTTACCTCCAACAAATGGTCAAAAATCACACCACACAAGGTTTTAGTCCAACGGGTCTATTTGAAACCACGAGCTTTTGGAGCATTGCTCCTTCATCAGGTGTAATGAGAGAGGAGGCATCAGACACAGAATGTATAAGTAAAATATCAAAGGGTCATACAAGTGATGCGAATGTATTGAACAAATCCAAAATGGCCGACTCCCTCCTGTTAAATCTTCAATCAGTTTGAAAGGAGATACAGGCAGCACATGGATTGCAGTGGTTCAAAAAGATAGCTCCCCATCACCTTTCAGGGGAAACTAGGGAGAGGCAATAAATGTTGATCTAGCCATCAATGTTCACTCCCTGGAAATGAATCAAAACAATCCCACAATGGAATAAACCGCCAGGGGAAAAGTCATAGTGTAATGACTTGAAAACATCAAGCCCCAACTTTGGATGGTTTCTATTGTTATGTTTTACATTATCATCCAAAACGCACCAGTCATTGACATAAAGGTTATGATTTGGAGGAGCCGGTGTTAGATTGGGGTGGACAACAGGTTTATGTGTGTGTGTGCAGGGGAGACCGAGTGAGTGTGTGCGTTGTGTGTGCGTGTGAGGGGGCGATGATGTGAGTGTCTATGAGAGTGTGTGTGTGTGTATGTGTTTGAGTGTAATGGGGTATACATCTGTGAGAAGGTGTGTGTGTGGGTGTGAGTGTGGGAGTGTGTATGTGTATTGTGTGACAGGAAGAGTGTGTGTGTGTGTGTGTGTGTGTGTGTGTGTGTGTGTGTGTATAGTGCAGTGGGGTCAGCTGTAGTGTGACATGAACCCAAGGTCCCAGTTGAGGCCATCCCCATGGATACCAAACGTTGTTATCAGCCTCTGCTCAGCCACTTTTCGTTGTTGCCTGTCCCAAAGCCCACCTTGGAGGATGGTTACCTGAAGGATCGAGGTTGAAAGTCCCTGATCGTTGAAGTGATCTCCGACTGGGAGGGAACACCTCTGTTTGGTGATTGTTACGCGGTGCCCATTCATCTGTTGCCGTGGCCTCTGCTCGGTCTCACCAATATACCATGCATTGGGCATCCTTCCCTGCAGCGTATGAGATAGACAACGTTGGCCGAGTCACATGAGTACCTGCCGCGTACATGGTGGGAGTTGTCCCCATGTGTCATGGCAGTATCCATGGCGACACTCTGACACGTTTTACAGTGTCTGCTGTGACAGGGTTGTTTGGTGTTGTCCTGAAGGCCGGGCAGTTTGCTGTGAACAATGGTCTGTTTAAGGTTTGGTGGCTGTTTAAAGGTGAGAAGTGGAGGGGTAGGGAAGGTCTTGGCGAGGTGCTCATCCTCATCGATAATGTGTTGCAGGCTGTGGAGAATGTGACGTAGTTTCTCAGCTCCTGGTAAGTACTGGACAATGAAGGGTACCCTGTCGGTTGCAGCTCGTGTCTGTCTCCTGAGGAGGTCATTGCAGTTTCTCCCTGGGGCATGTCAGAACTGGCGATTGATGAGTTAAGCATCGTATCACATTCTTATCAGGGCATCCTTGTGTACTTCCAAGTGCCCCTCACATTCCCCCCTCACCTGAACAGATCCTGTGTAAGTGTACGGCTTGTACAGAGGGGACGGCTGTTTTAATATGTTGAGGGTGGGTTTGTGGTTGAGTGAGGTGCTGTGGTGTCCATCCTTGATGGAGATGCATGTGTCCAAGAATGAGACAGATACTAAACAGGAGTCCATGGTGAGTTTGATGGTGGGATGAAACTCGTGAAATGTTGGTGAACATAAATGTTGGGAGAGTGCAGCATTGTTCTGACATGAACACAACCAAGGTTGAGGGGATCAATTCTCCTGACATGGCCCCAGAAGCACGTGTTGTCCCAGTGACCTAACAGCTCCATCTCTGATCTTCTAAGCTACTGCCTGTGGTTTCCATCCCTTCTGGGGATACTTTCAATTTAAACATTCTCTCCAATTAAAACCCTCTCACTGCATTATATCCATTCAAATTAAGTTAATCTCTGACCTAATATCTTTAAAACTCTGCATGGCTGCTTTGAGATCATGGAATTAAAACATTACCAAGTCAGTTTGATCCATGTGGCAACAAACGTTTGATGAACTGGAGCGAAAGGGAGTGGAATTAATTTCTCAGCTCTCCCAAAGAGACAGCATTGACATGATGGGCTTCAGTATATACAGTCACATTCGAAGATTCATTGATCTGAAATTAAACAGTCAAATGTCTGTTTCACCACAGTCGCCTCATCTGTTGTTCGTTTCCTCACTGATGCAGGAATTCGCATTGACCCATTTGTTCTTGTCTTTCTGGGACCATTCCTTCAATGTTGGCTGTACAAACATTGAGCTTGCTTGACCTCTATACTGTCCTGTTGGTATTTAACATGAAAAAACGCAGGTGACATAAAGTTATTCCACACTCAATAATTTATATTTACATTCAATGAGTTGGACCAAGATAACAGTGACCCTAAAGGTGGAAGATTCATTGAAAATATTTGGTTTGCAAGTAATGATAGGCACAGTGAAAAGTTTGTCTTGTGAGCAATACAGGCAGCTCACAGAGTTAAGTAGCATAGATAAGTAAATAATAGGGAAACAGCAGCAGGAAACTGTTTCAAAACTGGTTGGTGCGTGTGTTCAGGCTTCTGTACCTTCTCCCCGATGGTAGAGGTTGTAGAAAAACATTGCCAGGGTGGGATGGATCTTTGAGAATGCTGGAGACCTTTCCTTGACAGTGGGCCTGGGCGATGGATGCTATAGATGGGAGGTTGGCCTTTGTGATTGTCTGGGCCGAGTTCACCACTCTCTGTAACCGTCTCTGATCTTGAATGGTACAGTTGCCAAACCAGGTAGTGATACATCCAGACAGAATACTGTCGATGGTGCACCTATAAACGTTGGCAGGGGAATTCACTGTCAGTAATATCTAATGTTCTGGAGGGATCAGTGTTGAAGGGTTGGTTTGTTGATAAGAGTGTGATGAGAGCTGGCTTCCAAAAGCAACCTCTCCAACCTCACTCTCAGGAATCTCGTCCCCATCCAGAAACAGCAGCCCCTTGATGACCACCTTCAACATTCAATCCTGCAGATCCTCGAAAATCTTGTGCAAGATCATGTTGGATATCACTGACCATCAACTGAATGCAGAGATGGGGATTTTTCCAAAATAGATTAGAGATAACAGAAATGCCATAGAGACACCCCAGACGGGACTTGAACCCAAAATCCCTGGCTTAGGAGGCCAGTGCCTTATCCATTTGGCCACTGGGAGCACATTAGCTGCATTGCACAATGTCTTTAAATACTGCACCCTGACCTCTCATCGTGTGTGTTTCTGTGTGTTGTACTCTCACTGATTGGTTCTTACCCCTTCAATCTCATGCCACATTGTTGGCTGCTTGATAAATTGATCCCGCCTCCCATTTCTTCCCAAACGGACAGATGAGAAATCAACCAAACTCCAACTTTGCACAACTCAAGTCTGAGGAAAATGGAGCAGACAGGAAAATAGCAAAGGGCTCAATGTTATTGTGTGCAGCACCTTGAAGATATTTGCAGTTACTGGGGAAGGTGGAAGTGGAGATGTTGCAAAAAGCTGCATTGAGGACAAATCAACACAATCTTAGCGGGCATTCAGCCCATTGTGGCTGTGCTGTCTCTTTCAGACAATTCACCCCAAGATCTCCCAAATCCCGGAATTATCTTGTATAAGTTTCTACTAAACAGCATTTGCCATAATCTCAACACAGGCACAATGATTTTTAACAGAGTAGTTAAAAAATCCAGTCAATTTGGATTGAGATGAAGTTGACATGGGATGAAAATCAGCCACTGCAAAGACCAGGCTTAAAAATGAAATCCCTGAAATCCCAGATTTCAGAGGCCAGTGCCATAGCCATTAGGCCACGAGGGCACTATATTGGCAGACCACTGGAAACAGTTGGCATCAAATGAGTGCAACAGCCAAGCACACTCCCAGATCTGTGACAACACACTGAGGGACGCACTAAAGGTTCAGGCAGCTGCTGCCAAGGTGTAACAGGGAAACAACACAGTCTCAGGTCTTTCTGACAAATGATCACATTGTCCTTTCAGTTCTCAGACCCTCTTGGTGCCTGACACTGAACAGAGATCGTTTCCTGCCCAAGTCCAAAATGCCTTTCTTTCCACAACGATACAGAAGGTTTGAGAAATGTCAATATTCCAATGGTTTGTTGGTTCTTTTCTCTCTGCATAGACTGTACACAACTGATTTAGAACCTTTGTATGCATTTCCAAATGATGTTACAAACTGTTTCAATACTTTGTTAATAAAATCAAGTTGAAACGCAAATCAAATTTAGTCTCCCTTTGTCCCCATCACCAACAAGAATACTTGAGTAAAGTTGTGAGGAATTCATCAGACCAATGAGACTCCAGGAATTCTTCCAAGATGTCAGCAATGATCCCAATGAGCCAACCAACGAACGGGAACAGTCATCAGAGAGATCCATCGTGGAGCGACCAAAGAAGGAGTCGATTTGTATCCCTGCGGAGGGCCGCTGTCCTGACCTTGAGATGTATGCTCAACCGTCAGGAGATGGGTGAATGCCAGATTTAAAAATCACACAACACCAGGTTATAGTCGAACATGTGGAAGCACTAGATTTCGGAGCACTGCTCCTTCATCAGGTGGTTGTGGAGAATAAGATTGGAGGACACAGAATTTATAGCAAATGTTGACAGTGTGATGCAACTGAAATTGTATCTTGAGAAAGACCTGGATTGTTTGTTAAGTCTTTCATCTTATAGAACGGCCAGGTTGGTTTTCGTTCTTTCATATGTAAATTGCAAAACTTTTATTATAAGTTACATTCTCAAGTGAACTTTAACAATTGGTGTCGTGTCGGCCCAGATGATGTATTGAAGGTGTGAGCTCCCCTGTGTGAGTCTGTCTGTGCCACAATGGTCAGACTGATTCTAATCTAATAAACAGATTTACAGCATCTCACATGATTCATACAGTTTTTGAGCAAAGTAAAATGTAATTCTGTAAGTCCAAGTTCATCACACACACTTATATGTGTTTGTGTGTATATGTGTGTGTGCGTATGTGTGTGTGTATATATGTGTGTGTGGATATGTGTGTGTGTATGTGTGTGTGTGTGTCTGTATATGTGTGTGTGTATATGTTTTTCTGTGGGTGTGTATGTGTGTATATGTGTGTGTGTATGTGTATGTGTGTGGGTGTGTATGTGTGTGTATATGAGTGTGTGGGTGTGTATGTGTGTGTATGTGTGTATTTGTGTGTGTGTGTATGTGGGTGTGTATGTGTGTGTGTGTCTGTGTGTATGTGTGTATGTGTGTTTACGTGCGTGTGTATGTGTGTGTGTTTGTGCGTCTATGCATGTGTGCATATGTGTGTGTATGTGTGTATATGTGTATGGGTGTGTGTATATGTATGTGTGTATGTGTACGTGTGTGTGTGTTTATGTGTAAATGTGTATGTGTGTGGATGTGTGTGTGTATGTGTGTGTAAATGTGTGTGTGTTTGAGTGTGTGTATGTGTCTGTGCATATGTGTGTGTTTGGGTGTGTGTGTATGTGTGTGTCTGTTTGTGTGTATGTCTCTTTGTGTGTTTGTGTGTGTATGTTTGTGTGTGTGTGTATGTGTGTGCGTATATGTGTGTGTCTATATGTATGTGTGTGTGTGTATGTGTGTGTGTATGTGTATGTGTGTGTGTTTGTATGTGTGTGTGTATGTGTGTGTGTGTGTGTGTGTGTGTGTGTGTGTGTGTTTGTGTGTGTGTGTATGTGTGTGTGTAGTTGAATGGGGTCACCTGTAATGTCCCAGTTGAGGCCATCTCCATTGTTACCAAACTTGGAGATCAGCCTCTGCTCGGCCACTTTTCATTGTTGCCTGTCCCGAAGTCCCCCTTTGAGGAAGGTCGAGGGCGAATGTCCCGAATTGCTGAAGTGTTCTCTGACTGGGAGGGAAAATTTTGTCTGTTAACAATTGGTGTCGTGTCGGCCCAGATGATGTATTGTAGGTGTGAGCTTCCCTGTGTGAGGCTGTCTGTGCCACAATGGTCAGACTGATTCTAATCTAATAAACAGATTTACAGCATCTTACATGGATTCATACAGCCCCACCCCCCCACCCCATATACGCACATGCACACACACACGCACAAATAAGTTTGTGGGGTGAATTTGTATTTGCAGAACTACATTTTATTTTGCTCAAAAACTACATGAACTACAGAGCTAAGGAGAGTATTGTGCCAGTTCCCAGAATCAGGTGGCTCACTGGTTAGCACTACAGCCTCACAAGACCAAGGTCCCAGGTTCAATTCCAGCCTTAGATAACTGCCTGTGTGGAGTTTGCACATTGCTCTGGTTTCCTCCCACAGTACAAAGGTGAATTGACCATGTTAAATTGCCCATAGTGTTACCTGTTTCCACACTGTCGGTCGTCTAATCCAGGGGAAGGATCTGAAGGCCCTAGTTTACGAGGGCTCTAAGCTCATGCCTTTCCAGGACTTCTCAGCGGTGGGAAACCAGAAAAGAAAACCTTACAATGATGAGCCTAAGACATAGGAATGGAAGTAAGGCCATTCAGCCCATCGGGTCCACCCTGCCATTCAATTGTGAATGATGGGCATTTCAACTCCACTTTGTGGCACTCTCATCGTTCACCCTTAATTCCTTGCGTGATCAAGAATTTATCAATCTCTGCCCTGAAGACAATTAACGTCCTGGCCTCTGCTGCGCTCCACGGCAATGAATTCCACAGGCCCACCACTCTCTGCCTGAAGAAATGTCTCCTCATTTCCGTTCTAAATTGACCCCCCTCTAATTCTCAGGCTGTGCCCATGGGTCCTGATGGAAACACATTCCCAGCATCCACCCTTTCTAAGCCATGCATTATCGAGTAAATTTGTATTAGATCTCCCCTCAACCTTCTAAACTCTAATCAATACAATCCCAGGATCCTCAGCTGTTCATTGTATGTTAAGCCTCCCATTCCAGGGATCATCCGTGTGAATCTCCGCTGGACATGCTCCAGTGCCAGTATGTCCTTCCTGAGGTGTGGAGCCCAAAATTGGATACAGTATTTCAAATGGGGCCTAACCAGAGCTTTATAAAGTCTCAGAAGGACATCACTGCTTTTACATTCCAACCTTCTTGAGATAAATGGCAACATTACATTTGTTTTCTTAACCACAGACTCAACCTGCAAGTCAACCTTTAGAGATTCCTGGACTATCATTCCCAGATCCCTTTGTACTTTGGCTTTATGAATTTTCTCACTGTTTAAAAAATAGTCCATGCCTGTATTCCTTTTTCCAAAGTGCAAGTCCGAGCATTTGCTCAGGTTGAATTTCATCAGCCATTTCCTGGACCACTCTCCAAAACAGTCTAAATCTTTCTGCAGCCTCCCCACCTCCTCAGAACAACCTGCTTGTCTGCCTAACTTTGCATCATCGGTGAACTTCGCCAGAATGTCCCCCAGTCCCTTCATCCAGATCATTAATATATAAAGTGAACAGCTGCGGCCCCAACACTGAACCCTACGGGATACCACTTGTCACCAGCTGCCATTCCAAGAAAGAACCTTTTATCACAACTCTCTGCCTTCTGTCAGATAGCCAATTCCCAATCCATGCCAGTAGCTCACCTCGAACACCATGGACCCACACCTTACTCAGCAGTCTCCCGTGAGGCACCTTATCAAAGGCCTTTTGGAAATCCAGGTAGATAACATCCACTGGGTTTCCCTGGTCTAACCTACTTGTTACCTCTTCAAAGAATTCTAACAGGTTTGTCAGGCATGACCTCCCCTTACTAAATCCATGCTGACTTGTTCTAATCCAACCCTGCACTTCCAAGAATTTAGAAATCTCATCCTTAATGATGGATCCTACAATTTAACATACAACCGAGGTTAGGCGAACTGGCCTATAATTTTCCATCTTTTATCTTGATCTTTTCTTGAACAAGGTGTTTGCAACAGTGATTTTCCAATCATCTGGGAATTTCCCTGACTCAAGTGATTTTTGAAAGATTTAAAATAGCCTCTACTATTTCCTCAGCCACCTCCCTCAGAGCTCTCAGATATAGACCATCTAGGCCGGGAGACTTATCAATTTTTAGACCTTTTAGCATTTTGAGCACTTCCTCGTTTGTAATGGCTAACATACTCAAATCTGCCCCCTGACTCTCCTTAATTGTTAGGATAATACTCATGTCTTCCACTGGGAAGACTGACACAAAGTATTTACCAAGTTCTTCAGCCATTCCCTTATCTCCCTTCACGAGTCTTCCTGCATCAATTTGGAACGGCCCAATTTCTACTTTTGCCTCTCGTTTGTTTCTTATGGATTGAAAGAGACTTTAACAATCATTTCTAATATTACTGGCTAGCCTCCCTTCATATTTGATCCTCTCCTTCCTATTTCTATGTCTTTGTTATCCTCTGTTTATTTTTGTCGTCTTCCCAATCTTCTGATTTCCCAGTGCTCTTGGCCACTTTGGAGGCTCTCTCTTTCCCTATGATACATTTCCCAACATTCTTTGTTAGGTTATGTCTTTGTTGTTTTTTAAAAAAACCGAGGAAGTCCAGTTGGAGCTTTCTTTTCCTTGTTTTCCTGATTGGTAATAATCCGGTTTAAACTGTGTTTGGTGGCGGTTGAGATGTGTACTTTCAATTTTTAAGTGAAGTTATACCAGAGGATGGGTGGGGTATTTACCCCATCGATCTTAAATGTTTTTTTATCTTTATTCATATTGCTATTCTATGGTATATTTACTTTCTATTCTGCTTGTGTTTGTGGTACGGCTCTAGCTAGAAGGAGGGAAAATGGTTGGGATGGCTAGATGCCCACTTATGGGCAGTTTGGGATGGGTAGTTGCCCCCTTTGGGCAGGAGGTGAGTTTCCCTATTCAGCGCCATTGGCACTTTATATGGTGGTTTGTACTGCTTTTAATCTTTGATAGTTTTGTAGGTTTGTTAAATGTAGTGGTTTCAGTTTATGTAGTTTTTATATTTGATGGATCATATGACACTTAGGCTCAGTGATTTGTGGTTCGTGTTCCTTCTCTCTGGAATTTAAGTGTTACTGCAGAATGTTATGGCTAATGACTTGATTAAATGGTGAACCTGGAATATCAAGGGAAGTCACTCACCAATTAAGAGGAAGAAGGTACTTTTGAGTCTTAGAAAGGAGAAAGTGGATATTCCTTTGTTACAGGAGACGCACTTGGATGATAGGGAGCATTTGAAACTACAGCAGAATGGCTTTGATCGGATTTACTTCTCATCATTTAATACCAGAAATAGGGGAGTGGGTGTATTGGTGAGGAGGAATCTCCCATTTAAGTTACAAGAGTGTGTTAAAGACACTCACACAGGAGGTTTGTAATTCTTATCGCCTTGTTAAATGGGGTAGAATATGGTGTTTAAATGTTTATTGCCCTCCAGCTCAGCCCCTCAACTTTTTGCTAGATACGTTTTCTAAATTGATCAGTCTGGAGTCCTGGCATATCATTATAAGGGGAGATTTTAACTGTCTCATGGATCCCACAGGTACAGAGGTTGCCCAAAGCCCCCCCCCACCCGCCAACCACGATACCCTCTGTACAAACTAAACAATCAATGGATCTGTGTGTGGAGTGAGGGTTGGTGGACATCTGGAGGTGTCTCCATCCTACAGGCAGGGATTTTACATTTTTTTTCCAATCCACACAGATGTCACACCAGGATTGATTTTTTTTCCAATCCCCGTGGCAACCCTGGACTTGGTGGCACCTTGTACGATCGGTAATATTACCATCTCTGATCACACTCCAGTGTACCTGTTGGTTAAGATTAAGGACGTTACAGTGGGTCCAAGGCACTGGCAAATGGATCCCTTTATCCTCAAGGATAATACATTTGTGGAGCATTACTCTCGGGCATTTTGGGCGTACCGAGACATTAACACACGCTCGGATGGTGGCCAATCCTTCCTTTCGGAAATTGCCAAAGCCTATGCCAGTGGGTCAGTTATTTCCTACACTGCCAGTAGGAGGCAGCAGAAGGGTGAGCAGCAATGTCTCCTCGAAGCACGGTTGAAGGCAGCTGAGAAGGCCTACTTTGACAGGCCCTCATTGGTCAAGGTACAGAGGATTACGGCGTTGCGGTCTGCATTGAATTCCGTGCTCACGCAGACAGCAAAGAATGAGCTTACTTTTGCAAAGCAAAGGTTATATGATCATGGTGACAGGTCTGGCAAATACTTAGCATATCTCGCTAGGAAAAGGAGAGCCCCTCAAGCCATTACAGTGACTAGGGAAGGGTCTGGGAACCGAACGTGTGACTCCAAAAAGATTAATCTGTCATTCCAGAGATTTTACTCTAAGTTATACCAGTCTGAGGTTTGTGAGGAGGGGCGGGCCAAAATGGAGGCTTTATTCAAGGATCTGGAGTTCTTGGGTGTGACCCCTGAACAAGAGTCTTTTCTCAATGCCCCTTTATCAGAGCAAGAGGTGCAGGAGGCTGTGAAGCAGCTTCAGAGTGGAAAGGCATCCGGTCCTGATGGACTTCCCAGTGAATTCTAGAAGGAATTTATAAACATATTGTCAGGCTCGATGTTCAACATGTTTAATGACTCATACAGCCATGATTGTCTCCCGCCATCTCTGAGAGAGGCCAATATTTCACTTATTCTTAAAAAAGGGAAGGTCCCGGGGGACTGTGCTTCTTACAGGCCCATTTCACTCTTAAATGTGGACTTTAAAATCCTCTCTAATACTCTTGTGTTCAGGCTGGAGACTGTGTTACCTTCTATTGTTAAAGAGGACCAGACGGGCTTCATAAAGGGCCGCAGATCCTCCAATAATGTTAGGAGGCTGCTTAATGTAATTCAATGTGTCAACAACAGTCAATATAGGGATTGGTGATTTCTCTAGATACAGAGAAGGCACTTGACCGAGTTGAGAGGCCGTACCTTTTCTATACTCTGGAGCGGTTTGTTTTGGGCGAAGTTTTTATAAGATGGGTAAAGGTTCTCCGCAATGACCCTCTCACTGCAATCATCACCGACAGGGTGTGATCAAGCAATTTTAACATTTTTGGGGTCAGCCGGCAGGTCTGTTCCCTTTCCCCACTGCTTTTTACAGTGGGGATTGAATCATTGGTGGAGGGCATTCATAGGGATCCCAATATATCAGCTCCAGACTTGGGGTCAAATTTACATCAGAGTTTATTATATGTGGACGATGTCCTCATTCTTTCGTCAAATCCAGCAGTTTCAGTCCCTCGCCTGTTAGCATGCATCTGTGTGTTTGGCACCTTTTTGGGGGACAAGATTAATCTTTCAAAATCAGAGGCTGTGCCTATGGGTGGTTTTGTGTATTTGAGCATGTTCATTACTCCAGTTCTGAATCGGCTGTTCAAAGCCAATTTTGTTCAATTATTTGACAAAATCAAACAAGACCTTCAAAGATGGAGGCGCTTCTGGTCTCGTGGTTGGGTCGGATAGTGTTTATTAAGATGAATATTCTCCCTCGTTTACTCTCCCCTATATGGATGCTCCCCCTGATTTTCGATGAGCAAACATTCAGGAGACTGAACGGCTGGTTCAGCCCCGTAATTTGGCATCGTAAGTAGCCCCTCATTAAATGAGCTAAACTGCGATTGTCTCACAGACTGGGGGGAGTGGATCTCCCAGACATTAAAAGCTACCAACGAAGCTCACTTTTATCCTACATGAGTGATTGGGCTTGTGGGGACCCTCTTTCAATATGGTTAGATATTGAAACCTCCCAGACTAAGGTGACCCCTTATTCACTTGTTGTGTTTGGACAAAATGAGGACAGTTAGGGAATATTGGCATAACCCAATAGTTATCGATACTGTTAAAGCACGGAGGGCAATTCGGCAGAGGGAAGACAATTTTGGCAAGACATCTTCTCTTACACCGGGTATGCCAGGTTTTCAACAGGGGATAATAGATTCAGGATCCAAACATTGGGCAGTTAGGGGTGTGTCTTGCGTGGGTGATTTGTTTGAGGGAGACACAATGATGTCCTTCGATTAGTTAGCACAGAAACACAAGCTACCGAACAGGGACCTCTTTCGTTTATTTCAAGTTAGAGATTTTATTCAAAAAAAGACAACACTTTTGACTGATCCCTCCAAGTCCGACATAGAGGGAGGGGTGATTTAGCCCCATATCCTGCAGACCCCACAAAGTTCTGTATTTTTCTGACACAACATCCCACCAAACCCAACACAGACCTGGGGATGTTTCTAGGGGAGATGAGAAATCGGCTTGACATCAGACAAAGAAGATCAGCCGTGGAGACAAGGCTTATATGTTAGCCATCCCAGATGGGACTTGAACTCAGAATCCCTGTCTGAGAAGGCCGGTGCCTTATCCATTTGACCACAGGGGCCACATTGACAAAACTAAATGGCAGCCTGTAAATACTGCACCCTGAACATCTCATATTGTGTTCTTCTGAGTTTTATACTCTCACTGATTGGTTGTTCCCCCTTCCATCTCACGCTAAATCATTGGCTGCTTTATAAAATTGATCTTACCTCCCAGTTCTCCCCAAAACGGACAGACAAGAAATTCACCAAACTCCAAGTTTGCACAACTCAAGTCTGAGGAAAATGGAGCAGACAGGAAAATAGCAAAGGGCTCAATGGAATTTTGTGCACCACTTTCAAGATATTTGCAGTTGAAAAATCCAGTCAATTTGGATTGAGATGGAGTTGATATGGGATGAAAATCAGCCACCACAAAGACCAGGCTTAAAAAGTCAACAACCCAAAAGGGATTTGAACATCCAATCGACTACATCAGAAGCTACAGTCTTACCCATTAAGCCACAAAAACTCAGTGCCAATACTCTACTGGGAATAGTTGATCTTAAACGAATGCTACAGCCGAGCATATTCCAAGATCTATAATGACACACTGAGGGATACACTAAAGGTTCGGGCAGCTGCTGCCAAGGTGTAACAGGGAAACAACACAGTCTCAGGTCTTTCTGACAAATGATCACATCGTCCTTTCAGTTCTCAGACCCTCTTGGTGCCTGACAATGAACAGAGATCGGTTCCTGTCCAAGTACAAAATGCCGTGCTTTTTTAACGACACAGAACTTTGAGAAATGTCAAAATTTCAGTGTTTTGTTGGTTCTTTTCTCTCTGCATAGACTGTACACAACTGGTTTAGACCCTTTGTCTGCATTTCTATTTGATTTTTCATGAATAAAGTATATTTGTAAATAAACAAAAATCTGGAGAGAGAGAAGATCTGCCCGAACTTGCGAGACCCCCCTTTGTGGAAGAGAGCCAGCCCTATATCGGGACAGGAAGGAGATTCCAATGGCCCAGCATGGATTGTTCCAGTTAATACCCTCGCCTCCTTGACCACAAAGTGGGGAGGGAAGTCAGAGTTGGCACAGGACAGGGTGACACTAGGCACATGGACACACAAGGTGGCCGCTGAGCCATAAGTTGGCCACTTGGCACACAAGATGGCCGCCAGACCACAATATGGAGAGAGACAGCAGAGCAAACACAGACACTGCCTGGGGCCACCAGAATGCCAGCACAATGCACTCACAACCGAGTTGATTAGTTTAAGGCGGATGGGAGAGACAATACACATGAATAACATACACTGCCCGCCAAAGGGTCTGGGTCAGACAACACCTTTGATAGAAATGCTAACTGTTAGATACAGCCTCAATACAGAGTGATAATAGTCAGGGCTGCAGTAATCGGCCTTCTCAGGAAGAGCGATTAGCGCCCATTACTACAGCAACGGACTTCCGTGCAGACGCTGAAACTGACAACAACTGCACTGAAATTAACAAAGGCCACGCTGGAACTGACAATAACTGCACCGAAATAATCAAGGATTCTGCAATGTTTACAATAAACAAGCCATGTTACAGAGACAATAACCTCATCACTGACCGATTATATCACAAAATGTATCACAGTATCTTGACCATGTGCTCCGGGTTGAGAGAAGAATCACAGCTGACCACTGTGCTGTTGGTGCTGCTCTCTCCCCGGAGCTCCAGGATTTCCTTGGACAATAAACTCTGTTGGTGAACCCCGACTCTGACTCAGAGCCTGGTGATTTTCAGCAGTTGCCTTCCCACAAATGTTTGTCCAATCTGTGGATGTCCAAGTTCTCCAACGATGGCCTAACTACCTCACATCTCCATCATAGCCTCCTTGCAATTGTATTCAATAACTTGACTAAGAAAGGTAAGGGCCCAAATGTATAGCCACAGCCACGACAGTTGCAACCTTGAACACCCAGATTTCAATCATTTCCATTGAGATTAGATTATATTAGATTACATTACAGTGTGGAAACAGGCCCTTCGGCCCAACAAGCCCACACTGACCCGCCGAAGCGCAACCCACCCATACCCCTAACCTAACACTATGGGCAATTTAGTATGGTCAATTCACCTAACCCAGCACATCTTTGGACTGTGGGAGGAAACCGGAGCACCCGGAGGAAACCCACGCAGACACGGGGAGAACGTGCAAACTCCACACAGTCAGTCGCCTGGGGCGGGAATTGAACCCGGGTCTCTGGCGCTGTGAGGCAGCAGTGCTAACATCATCAAAAATACCAAACATGCAGGTAATCTGGGGTTCAGCTGGTAACATTGACTGAATATAGCTTAATCTGACACCAACACAACCAAAACAGAAGTTAGTTTGTCCATAGATTGGTAGCTCTATCTGTTGGAGCCCCAGTGATCTCATGGGTAAGGCACTAATTTCCTAAACCAGAGATTGTGGGCTCAAGTCTTATTTGGGGTTTTGATTTGTTGAAACCTTCACTGTGCAGCTGATCTCAATCCTGTGTGGTCATGTGACCATGGCAACAAAATCAGGCATTCTCAATTGATCCTCAGCTGGAGAAATTTGACCTGACAGAAAATTGGCCAAACAAAATTAAACAGCAGCTATCAACTCCAGAGAACAGTGAAACGAAGATCAAAGAGTTAGAAAGATTCAAGAAGAACCAGTTCCAACCAGACTGAGGGTTGTATTTTGCAGAAGTGTCAGGTTTTCAGCCATTGTGACTGTGCTGTCTCTTTCTGGGAATTCACCCCCATATGGTGCATACCCTGAAAATTCTGTATTTTTCTGTCACAATTTCCCACCAACCCAATACAGATCTGGGGACTTTTCTTGGGGAGATGAGAAATCGACTTGACCTCGGACAAAGGTCAGTCATGAAGACTGGGGTTAAAAGGCTAACACCCCAGATGGGACCTGAACCCACAATCCCTGACTTCGGAGGCCAGTGCCTTATCCATTAGGCTACTGCAGCAATAAGTCAGTGATGAAAATGGCAGCCTTTACATACTGCTCCGAGTCCTCTCATAGTGTGTTTTTCTGAGATTTATATCCTTCCTGATTGTTTTTTTACCCCTTCCATTTCATGCTAAATTGTTCGCTGCTTGATAAATTGATCTCACCTCCCATTTCTCCCCAGACGGACATTTGAGAAATCACAGCCGGTCAGACAGCGTCCGAGGAGCAGGAGAGTCGACATTTCGAGCATAGGCCTGAAGAGCTTATACTCGAAACATTGACTCCCCTGCTCCTCGGATGCCACCTGACCAGCTGTACTTTTCCAGCACCACACAGTTTGACTCTGATCTCTCACATCTGCAGTGCTCACTTTCTCCCAGTCGAGAAATCAACTCAACTCCAACTTTGCAGACCCACAGTTTGAGGCAAATGGAGCAGACAGGAGAAGGGCTCAATGTTATTGTGTGCAGCACTTTCAAGATATTTGCAGTTCGTGGGGAAGGAGGAAGTGGAGATGTTGCAAAAAGCTGCATTGAGGACAATTCAACAGGATCTTAGCGGACATTCAGCCCATTGTGGCTGTGCTGTCTCTTTCAGACAATTCACCCCAAGATCTCCCAAATCCTGGAATTACCTTGTGTAAGTTTCTATTACACATCATTTGCATAAGCTCAACGTAGGCACAGTGATTTTTAACAGAGTACTGTTGTTGATGTATATTTTAGAACATAGAACATTGAAAATTATGGTACAGAATAAGCTCTTTGGCCCCCAATGTTGTGCTGAGGATTAATCCTCATGTAAAATAAAATAACTTCACCTCCACACCCCTCAATTCACTGCTATCCACGTGCATGTCCAGCAGTCGCTTCAATGTCCCGAATGACTCTGCTTCCACCACCACCACCACTGGCAACGCATTCCATGCATCCACACCTCTCTGCGTAAAGAACCTTCCTCTGACATTCCCTCTATACCTTTCTCCCAATATCTTCAAACTGTGACCCCTCGTGCTGGTCCACTGTGTTCCACAAATCCGGACGACACAGGTTTGTGTTCAATGGTAGATGTTTTATTATCGGACAGTTGGCGAGAGATTCAATATGTCCCCAAAGGTAGCCATGATTCTCCTTGGAATGACACTTCTCCATGAATCTCTGCCCTACACACAGAGACAGTATCTTTTATAGGAATTAAACAAAAGGGTTATCAGTCACATGGGCGATTGGATTAAACATAGTTTAAAGCAGGTAATTATCAATTTACAAAGCCCGATGAACAGCGATGTCCTGTACTAACGTGTGAATAGATTACAGAAGCTCATTATCATATTCTTCACGGTGATGTGTTGATGTGAAGAGATGATAACAGAAGGGTTTTGCCGGCTGGAAATGGGGGATTCACATCCCTATGGTAATATGGAGAGGAAGGAAGACAATGGGAGTGGGAGGCAGTTTAACAGGGTTGTGGCCAAGGCTAGCAGTCTTGTGTGGAAAGGGCAAATCCCTCTGTCCAGGACTACAGGGGGAATCCCCATGTGTGGCTCCACTCGGCTCTATTTCTGAGATACAGTCAGCCTCCCCCCTGACTGAGATGTTCTGTCTGTATTGTAAGAGGACAGGCTTTCCGTTGATACTGCAGTAAGGCCTTTGGTAGTGGAACGTTTAACCCTTGAGTCCCCAATGTGTCCTGAAAGAGAAGCAAAGTATGGAACTGACCCCTCTTTGTGCATTTTAACTTCCTCACCAAGATGCCAATATTTTCAAGTCCAAATTTGAACAAGACGACTTTGCTGCACAGGCGCTATGACAACAGATGAACGGACACCGCCCAACGGGTGTCCCCTCCCAGTCAGGGAACACTTCAGCAGTCAGGGACATTCACCCTCAGATCTTCGGGTGACCATCCTCCAAGGGAGACTTCGGGATACACAACGACACAAATGGCCGAGCAGAGGCTGATAGCCAAGTTCGGTCCACATGGGGATGGCCTCAACTGGGACCTTGGCCTCATGTCACACTACAGGGGACCCCACTACACTATACACACTCTCAAAGACAGACGCACACACAGACACACACAACAGACACACACACAGACACACACACACAGACACACACACAGACACACACACACACACACACAGACACACAAACAGACACACACACACAGACACACACATACACAGACACAGACACACACACTCACACCCATAAACACACGCTCACAGGCTTATACTTCTTCACACTCACACTCACATGCACATAGTCACTCTCTCTCTCTCTCATGCACGCGTGTACACACACATAGGTCTTCAGGATGAATTTGTATTTGCACCATCTGCAGGCAGTCAATGCAGGCAGTCAGTCAATGGAGTATTTTATACATTCCACTTTGGAACTAGTACCAGTCTGCTCGGAGTGTGTCTGGGAAAATTAACAAACAGTGAAATTCACAACCAATCCTGGAGGAACCTGTTTGGGGGAGGTCACAGCACAGAAATAGACAAGTGAATATTTTACGTGTGGCCTTACAGTAAGTCTGCAGTGGTGGGTAGAGTGGGTTCTTTCTCGATTATATGTTTTATTGAGCTATGTCTCTTGATTAAGCTTAAAATATAAGCCATAAGTATTAATTTCACCTGGAGCAGTGTTTGGTAGAGGAATAAGACAGTGCTATTTTCTGGGTCTGTAGATTGAAAGAAACAAAAATGGCTTTAGTAGAGTGATATGCTCTTCTTGTCGGATGTGGGAGTTTTAGGGAGAGTATACCAGTTACTGAGGATTATGTCTGCAATAAATGCTGTTGGTTGGAGAAATCAGATCAAATGGATTGGTTGGAGAGAGAGTTAGAGACCGTGAGGTATTCACAAAAGCAAGGGGATGTGATGGATGGCAGTTATAGGAAGGGGGGAATGTCTCAGATAGTCACATTGATGGGTTAACGGCAGGAAAGGTAAGAGAGGTAGGCAGGTAATGCAGGATTCTTCTGTGGTTATCCCCATTTCAAACAAATATGTTGTTTTGGAAAATGTAGGGGGTGATGGATTCTCAGGGGAATGTAGCAAGAACAGCCAAGTGTCTGGTATTGAGACTGGCTCTCATGCAATGAGAGGTACGTCAGGTTCCAAGAGATCAATCGTGTTCGGGGACTCTCTAGCCCGAGTCACAGACAGATGCGTGTGGACCACTTCCACCGCTGTGACTGTGTGTTCAACCTCATCCGTCCACTTTTCCAGGTCTCCCAGCTGCTGTTCATGCTTCTGCAGCATGACAGAGATCGGGGCCAGATTCACCTTTAATCTGCTTCCCCAACATCTCACGAGATTTCGCGAGCTCCTTCCCCAGGGCCTGGTAGGTAATCGAGTCCGAGGATCCTGCAGGCTGGGCCGGGGGCCTGGCCCTGGACACTGCTCCTCCTTTTTCAACATCTCTGGACGATGAAAACGCAGGTAAGTTGATTTTTCACAATGTCCTGGGACTCCACAACCTTTTCAGAGTCCCAGGATATCGCGATGGTCTGGATTGGGTGGGATAGAAATTCTTCCCCCTTGTGCTGTGGTGCGAAGCTCTGCAACATGATCGTCTGAGATCACCGCCATCTTGGATCCCCAGAGTGCAGTGAGAGAATAAAACTCAGAAAAACACACAATGAGAGGTCAGGGTGCAGTATTTAAAGGCTGCTATTTTTGTGCCAACTATGCAGCCCCAGTGGCCTAATGGATAAGGCATTGGCCTCCTAAACCAGGGATTGTGGGTTCAAGTCCCATCTGGGGTGTTGGCCTCTTCCTTGTGTGTCCTTGCTCTTTCATCCACTTTGCAAACATCCCCATCTCTGCATTCAGTTGATGGGATGTGGTGTCCCACGTTGCCTTATACAAGGGTTTTGGGGATCTGCAGGATTAAGGCGAAATTCCCTGAAAGCGACAGCACAGTCACAATGGCTGTAAAACCTGCTGAGATTCTCCTGGGGATGGCATGGTGGCTCAGTGGGTATCTCTGCTGCCTCACAGTGTCAGGGACCTGGCTTTGATTCCTCCCTTGGGTGTCTGTTTGTGCAGAGTTTGCACATTCTCTCCATGGGGTACTCCGGGTGCTTTGGTTTCCTCCCACAGCCCAAAGATGTGCAGGTTCGGTGGATTGGCTTTGGGGAATGCAGGGTGAGAGGATAGGGGTTGGGCCTAGGTGGGATGCTCTTCAGAGGGTCAGTGTGGATGTGATGGGCTGAATGGCCTCCTCCCACCCCACTCTAGGGCTTCTCTGAACAAGTTTGGAGCAGATGCTCAAAGGCCCAGTCAAGGCTTCGTGAAGGGTCTGCCATCCAGGTGTGTGTCCCTATGCTCCTTTTCCCTGATCTTCCCAAATGTTCAAATCAACATCACCACATTAAAGATATTTTGTTTCTTGTCTTAATGAGAAGGGATTTGCCTTCAAGAGCACATAGGATTTGGATGTTGTCTCTTGAGGTTTGCTGATGAAACCGTTGATGTGCAGGGCCAACTGCAGATAATGGCAGAGACACTCTCCAGTGGTGACTGTCAGCGTTACCAGTCGTGAAGACTTCATCCAAGAAACTGACGGTGATCTTGGCTGCAGGTAATCTGGGCTTCAGCTGGTAATGTTGACAGAATATAGCTTAGACTGACACCAACACAACCAAAACAGAAGTTGCTTTGTCCATAGATTGGTAGGTCTATCTGTTGGAAACTGGTGACCTCATGGGTAAGGCACTAACTTCCTAAACCAGAGATTATGGGCTCAAGTCTTATTTGGGGTTTTGATTTTGTTGAAACCTTCACTGTGCAACTGATCTCAATCCTGTGTGGTCACGTGACCATGGCAACAAAATCAGGCATTCTCAATTGATCCTCAGCTGGAGAAATTTGACCGGATAGAAAATTGGCCAAACTAAATTAAACAGCAGCTATCAGCTCCAGAGAACAGTGGAGCTAAGATCAAAGAGTTACCAAGATTCAAGAAGAACCAGTTCCAATCAGACTGAGGGTTGTATATTGGAGAAGTGTCAGCCTGAGTCACTCCACTTTATAGCTGCTGGCATGACAACAGTGAAGGGTATTGGTGTGACCCCAGTGGATGATGTGAACCCAGCTCATGACCGTATTGGCCAAAGCCACAGAAGATTCTGGAAGATCAGGGACAGGAGAGGAGGAAAACACACCTGAACGCCAAACCCTTAGCAAAGCCTTGACTGGGTCCTGCAGTGGAGCTCTGAGCATCTGCTCCAAAACTGTTCATAAAAGTCCTCGCGTGAGTAGTGCAGGCCATTCAGCCCATCTCATCCACACTGACCCTCTGAAGAGCATCCCATTAGGACCCAACCCCTATCCTCTCACCCTGCATTCCCCAAAGCCAATCCACCGAACCTGCACATCTTTGGACTGTGGGAGGAAACCAAAGCATCCGGAATACCCCATGGAGAGGATGTGCAAAGTCTATGCAAATAAACACCCAAGGGAGGAATCAAAGCCAGGACCCTGACATTGTGAGGCAGTCGTGCTACCCACTGAGCCACCATGCCATCCCCAGGAGAATCTCAGCAGGTTTTCAGCCATTCTGACTGTGCTTTCCCTTTCAGACAATTCACCTCAATCCTGCAAAACTTGTGCAAGAAGACGTTGGGCACCACTTCCCATCAACTGAATGCAGACTTTCCCAAAGTTGATTAGAAATCAAGTTGACGAAGGGCAAGTGACTGACACCCCAGATGGGACTCAAACCCACAATCCCTGGCTTAGAAGGCCAGTACCATATCCATTAGGCCACTGGGGCCACATGGCAGGCTGAAATTCACAGCCTTTATGTACTGTACCTGAACTCTCATACTGTGTGGTTCTGAGTGTTATCCTCTCACTGATTGTTTTTTACCCCGACCATCTCATGCTAAATTGCTGGCTGCTTGATTAATCAATCTCACTTCCCATTTGTCCCCAAACGGACAAACGAGAAATTAACCAAGCTCCAATGTTGCACAACTCAATTCTGAGGAACATGGAGCAGACGAGAAAATAGCAAAGGGCTCAATGTTATTTTGTGCAGCACCTTGAAGATATTTGCAGTTAGTGGGGAAGGAGTAAGTGGAGATGTTGCAAAACAGCTGCATTGAGGACAAATCAACAGAATCATAGCAGGCATTCAGCCCATTGTGGCTGTGCTGTCTCTTTCATACAATTCACCCCAAGATCTCCCAATTCCTGCAATTACCTTGTGCAAGTTTCTAATAATCATCATTAAAAATCAGACAACACCAGGTTGTAGTCCAACAGGTTTATCTCAAAGTACTAGCTTTCGGAGCGCTGCTGCTTCGTCAGGTGGTTGTGGAGTATAAGATTGTAAGACACAGAATTTATGGCAAAAAGTTTACAGTGTGATGTCACTGAAATTATATGTTGAAAAAAATCTGGATTGTGTGTGAAGTCTCTCATATTTTAGAATGACCAGGTTGGTTCCAGTTCTTTAATGTGTAAATCACAAAACGTTTTTCATTGCCAAGTGAAATGGCAAGCTGTCCAATAAAAGCTAAATGCTGTGAATGCTGGAAATCTGAAACAGAGAAAATGCTGGAGAAATCATGACTCAAAAACATGATTGAGTTTTCTGAAAAAGTCACAAAGAGGATTGATGAGGGCAGAGCGGTGGATGTGATCTATATGGACTTCAGTAACGCGTTCGACAAAGTTCCCCATGGGAGGCTGATCAGCAAGGTTAGATCTCATGGAATACAGGGAGAACTAGCTATTTGGATACAGAACTGGCTCAAAGGTCGGAGACAGAGGATGGTGGTGGAGGGTTGTTTTTCAGACTGGAGCCCTGTGACCAATGGAGTGCCACAAGAATCAGTGCTGGGTCCACTACTTTCCGTCATTTATATATATGTTAGTATGATTGTGAGGTATCATTAGTAAGTTTGCAGATGACACCAAAATTGGAGGTGTAGTGGACAGCAAAGAAGGTTACCTCAGATTACAACGGGATCTTGATTAGAAGGGCCGATGAGCTGAGGAGTGATGGGTGGAGTTTAATTTAGATCAATGTGAGGTGCTGCATTTTGGGAAAGCAAATCTTAGCTGGGCTTATAGACTTAATGGGAATGTCCCAGGGAGTGTTGGTGAACAAAGAGACCTTAGAGTGTAGGTTCATAGCTCCTTGAAAGTAGAGTCGGGGATCGATAGGATAGTGAAGAAGGCGTTTGGTATGCTTTCCTTGATTCTAAATCAGTTGTGTACAGTCTATGCAGAGAGATAAGAACCAACAAAACATTGGAATGTTGACACTTCTCAAACCTTCTGGATCGTTGTGAACAAAAAGGCATTTTGTGCTTGGGCAGGAACCGATCACTGTTCATTGTCAGGCACCTAGAGGGTCTGAGAATTGAAAGAACGATGTGATAATTTGTTAGAAAGACCTGAGACTGTGTTGTTTCCCTGTTACACATTGGCAGCAGCTGCCCGAAACTTTAGTGTATCCCTCAACATGTCATTTGAGATGTTGGAACATGCTGGGATGTAATACTCGAATGATGCCAAGACTTTACACTGGCAAATGGCTATGTGTGCCCTAGTAGCATATTGGGTAAACCACTGTCCTCCTAAGTGTGGGATTGTGAGTTTAATTTACCTCTGGGCTGCTTACGTTTTAAGCTTGGTCTTTGTAGCTGACTCTTGTCCCATGCCAACTTCATCACGATCCAAATTGACTGCATTTTTCAAACTACTCTGTTCAAAATAACTGTGCCTGTGTTGAGATTATGGTGAATGATGTGTAATAGAAACTTGCACAAGGCAATTCCAGGATTTGGGATATCTTGGGGAGAATTGTCTGAAAGAGACAGTGCAGCCACAATAGGCTGAATGCCCGCTAAGATTCTGTAGATTTAGAACATACTACATAGACCATAGAACAGTACAGCACCGAACAGGCCCTTCAGCCCACGATGCTGTGCCGTCCATTGATCCTCATGTAGGCACCCTCAAATGTCTATGACCATATGCATGTCCAGCAGTTTCTTAAATGTCCCCAATGACCTTGCTTCCAGAACTGCTGCTGGCAACGCATTCCATGCTCTCAAAACTCTCTGTGTAAAGAACCCCGCTCTGACATCCCCTCTATACTTTCCTCCAACCAGCTTAAAATTATGACCCCTGGTGTTCGCCATTTCTGCCCTGGGAAATAGTCTCTGGCTGTCGACTCTATCCATGCCTCTCATTATCTTGTATACCTCAATTAGGTCCCCTCTCCTCCTCCTTTTCTCCAATGAGAATAGTCCGAGTTCAGTCAACCTCTCTTCATAAGATAAGCCCTCCAGTCCAGGCAGCATCCTGGTAAACCTCCTCTGAACCCTCTCCAAAGCATCCACATCTTTCCTATTATAGGGCGACCAGAACTGGACACAGTATTCCAAGTGCGGTCTAACCAAAGAAAGCATTTGTCCTCAATGCAACTTTTTGCAACATCTCCACCTACTTCCTCCCCACTAACTGCAAATATCTTGAAAGCGTTGCACAAAATAACATTGAGCCCTTTGCTATTTTCCTGTCTGCTCCATTTTCCTCAGATGTGAGTTGTGCAATGTTGGAGTTTGGTTGGTTTCTTGTCTGTCCGTTTGGGGACAAATGGGAAGCGAGATTGATTTATCAAGCAGCCAATTTTTTTGCATGAGTTGGAAGTTGTAAAAAACAATTAGTGCGAACATAAAACTGAGAAAAACACAATATGAACCATCAGGGTGCAGTATTTAAAGGCTGCCAGTTTAACAGCAGATGCGTAGCCCCAGTGGCCGAATGGATAAGATGTTGGGCTCCTAAATCAGGGCTTGTGGGTTCAAATCCCCTCCTGAGTGCCTAACTTTCATAGGTTGCCTTCTTCGAACTTGACTTCTAATCTACATCATAAACATCCCCATGTCTGCATTCAGTTGATGGGAAGTGCTGTCCAACATGAACTTGCACAAAGTTGACGGGGATCTGCAGGATTGGGTCGAAATTGCCTGAAAGAGACAGCAGAGCCACAATGGGGAAAGAACTGCTGAGATTCTCCAGGGGTTGGCATGGTGACTCACAGTGTCAGGGACCTGGCTTTGATTCCTCCCTTGGGAGTCTGTTTGTGTCGAGTTTGCACATTCTCTCCATGGGGGACTCGGAGTGCATTGTGTTCCTCCCACAGCCCAAAGATGTGCAGGTTCGGTGGATTGGTTTTTGGGAATGCAGGGTGAGAGGATAGGGATTGGGCCTGGATGGGATGCTGTTCAGAGGTTGAGTGTGGACTTGATGGGGTGAATGGCTTGTCCCCCTCACTCTCGGGCTTTTATGAACAAGTTTGGAGCAGATGGTCAGAGCTCTGCTGCAGATCCCAGTCAAGGCTTTGCTAAGGGACTGGCATCCAGGTGTGTGTTCATATCCTTCTTTTCCCTGACCTTCCAGAATGTTCTGTAGCTTTGGTCAAAGGGGTCATGAGCTGGGTTCACATCATCCAATGGGGTCACATTGCCAAGTGTTCGACAACGGATTTACTCAGACTGACACTTCCAGTCATCGAGTCACAGAGATGTCCAGCACAGAAACACACCCTCGGTCCAACCCGTCCATGCCGAACAGATATCCCAACCCAATCTAGTCCCACCTGCCAGCACCTGGCCCATCTCCCTCCAAACTCTTCCTATTCATATCCCCATCCAGATGCCTTTTAAACGATGTAATTGTACCATCCTCCACCACTTCCTCTGGCAGCTCATTCCACACACACACACCACGCTCTGCCTGAAAAAGTTGCCCCTTAGGTCTCCTTTATATCTTTTCCCTCTCGCCCTAACCCAAGCCCTCTAGTTCTGGAGTCCCCCACCCCAGGGAAAAGACCTTGGCGGTTTACCCTATTCATGCTCCTCATGATTTTATAAACCTCTGTAAGGTCACCCCTCATCCTCCGACGCTTGGATCCTATCCTTAGAGGAACTGGTATCAGCTTCCGCCACTGTGACTGTGTGTTCAACCTCATCCGTCCTCTTTTCCAGGTCTCCCAGCTGCTGTTCATGCTTCTGCAGCATGATAGAGATCGGGGCCAGATTCACCTCTATCTGCTTCCCCAACATCTCGCGAGATTTCGCAAGCTCCTTCCCCAGGGCCTGGTAGGTAATCGAGCCTGAGGATCCTGCAGGCTGGGCCGGGGGCCTGGCCCCGGACACTGCTCCTCCCTTCTTCAACATCCCTGGACGATGAAAACGCAGGTAAGTTGATTTTTCACAATGTCCTGGGACTCCACAATCTTTTCCGAGTCCCAGGATATCGTGATGGTCCGGATTGGGTGGGATAGAAATTCTTCCCCCTTGTGCTGTGGTGCGAAGCTCTGCAACATGATCGTCTGAGATCACCGCCATCTTGGATCCCCAGAGTGCAGTGAGAGAATAAAACTCAGAAAAACCCACAATGAGAGGTCAGGGTGCAGTATTTAAAGGCTGCTATTTTTGCTTTAACTGTGCAGCCCCAGTGGCCTAATGGATAAGGCATTGGCCTCCTAAGCCAGGGATTGTGGATTCAAGTCCCATCTGGGGTAATGGACGCTTCCTTGTGTGTCCTCGCTCTTTATTCCACTTTGCAAACATCTGCATGGGATGTGGGGGATCCCCAAACAAGTCGTTTGGGGATCTGCAGGATGAAGGCTGAATTCCCTGAAAGAGACAGCACAGTCCGAATTACAAATTGGACATCATCATAAATACCAAACATGCAGGTATTCTGTGGTTCAGCTGGTAATGTTGACAGAATATCGCTTACTCTGACACCAACACAACCAAAACAGAAGCTGCTTTGTCCATCGATTGGTCGGTCTATCTGTTGGAGCCCCAGTGATCTCATGGGTAAGGCACTAACTTCCTAAACCAGAGATTGTGGGCTCAAATCTTATTTGGGGTTTTGATTTTGTTGAAACCTTCACTGTGCAGCTGATCTTAATCCTGTGTGGTCACGTGACCATGGCAACAAAATCAGGCATTCTCAATTGATCCTCAACTGGAGATATTTGACCTGATAGAAAATTAGCCAAACTAAATTAAACAGCAGCTGTCAGCTCCAGAGAACAGTGCAACGAAGATCAAAGAGCTACAAAGATTCAAGAAGAACCAGTTCCAACCAGACTGAGGGTTGTATATTGGAGAAGTGTCAGCCTGAGTCAATCCACTTTATAGCTCCTGGCATGACAACAGTGAAGGGTATTGGTGTGACCCCATTGGATGATGTGAACCCAGGTCATGACCGTATTGGCCAAAGCCACAGAAGATTTTGGAAGATCAGGGACAGGAGAAGAGGAAAACACACCTGAACGCCAAACCCTTAGCAGGGTCCTGCAGTGGAGCTCTGACCATCTGCTCCAAACCTGTTCATAAAAGTCCTTGCGTGAGTTGTGCAGGCCATTCAGCCCATCTCATCCACACTGACCCTCTGAAGAGCATCCCATCCACGCCCAACCCCTATCCTCTCACCCTGCATTCCCCAAAGCCAATCCACCGAACCTGCACATCTTTTGGACTGTGGGAGGAAACCAAAGGACCCAAAATACCCCTTGGAGGGAATGTACCAACTCTACACAAACAGACACCCAAGGGAGGAATCAAAGCCAGGTCCCTGACACTGTGAGGCAGCAGTGCTACCCACTGAGCCACCATGCCATCCCCAGGAGAATCTCAGCAGGTTTTCCAGCCATTGTGACTGTGCTGTCTCTTTCAGACGATTCACCTCAATCCTGCATGGAGATGTTGAGCACCACTTTCCATCAACTGAATGCAGATTTTCCCAAAGTATATTAGAAATCAAGTTGACAAAGAGCAAGTGACTGACACCCCAGATGGGACTCGGTCCCACAATCCCTGGCTTAGAAGGCCAGTGCCATATCCATTAGGCCACTGGGGCCACACACTGAGCAGAAAATCACAGCCATTATGTACTGCACCCGACCTCTCAGACTGTGTGTTTCTGAGTGTTATACTCTCACTGATTGTTTTTTACCCCTTCCATCTCATGCTAAATTGTTGGCTGCTTGATAAATCAATCTCACTTCCCATTTGTCCCCAAACGGACAGACGAGAAATTAACCAAACTCCAATGTTGCACAACTCAAGTCTGAGGGATATGGAGCAGACAAGAAAATAGCAAAGGGCTCAATGTTATTTTGTGTAGCACCTTGAAGATATTTGCAGTTTGTGGGGAAGGAGTAAGTGGAGATGTTGCAAACAGCTGCATTGAGGACAAATCAACAGAATCATAGCAGGCATTCAGCCCATTGTGGCTGTGCTGTCTCTTTCAGACAATTCACCCCAAGATCTCCCAATTCCTGCAATTACCTTGTGCAAGTTTCCAATATGCATTGTTAAAAATCAGATAACACCAGGTTGTAGTTCAATAGGTTTATCTCAAAGTACTAGCTTTCGGAGCACTGCTGCTTCGTCAGGTGGTTGTGGAGTATAAGATTGGAAGACACAGAATTTATGGCAAAAGTTTACAGTGTGATGTCACTGAAAGTATATATTGAAAAAAATCTGGATTGTGTGTGAAGTCTCTCATCTTTTAGAATGACCAGGTTGGTTCCAGTTCTTTCATGTGTAAATCAAAAAACGTTTTTCATTGCCAAGTGAAATGGCAAGCTGTCCAATAAAAGCTAAATGCTGTGAATGCTGGAAATCTGAAACAGAGAAAATGCTGGAGAAATCATGACTCAAAAACATGATTGAGTTTTCTGAAAAAGTCACAAAGAGGATTGATGAGGGCAGAGCGGTGGATGTGATCTATATGGACTTCAGTAAGGATTTCGACAAGGTTCCCCATGGGAGACTGATCAGCAAGGTTAGATCTCATGGAATACAGGGAAAAATAGCTATTTGGATACAGAACTGGCTCAAAGGTAGGAGACAGAGGATGGTGGTGGAGCGTTGTTTTTCAGACTGGAACCCTGTGTCCAATGGAGTGCCACAAGAATCAGTGCTGGGTCCACTACTTTCCATCATTTATATATATGTTAGTATCATTATGAGGTATCATTAGTAAGTTTGCAGATGACACCAAAATTGGAGGTGTAGTGGACAGCAAAGAAGGTTCCCTCAGATTACAACGGGATCTTGATTAGAAGGGCCGATGAGCTGAGGAGTGATGGGTGGAGTTTAATTTAGATCAATGTGAGGTGCTGCATTTTGGGAAAGCAAATCTTAGCAGGGCTTATAGACTTAATGGGAATGTCCCAGGGAGTGTTGGTGAACAAAGAGACCTGAGAGTGTAGGTTCATAGCTCCTTGAAAGTAGAGTCGCAGATCGATAGGATAGTGAAGAAGGCGTTTGGTATGCTTTCCTTGATTCTAAATCAGTTGTGTACAGTCTATGCAGAGAGATAAGAACCAACAAAACATTGGAATGTTGACATTTCTCAAAGCTTCTGTCTCGTTGTGAACAAAAAGGCATTTTGTACTTGGGCAGGAACCAATCTCTGTTCATTGTAAGGCACCGAGAGGGTCTGCAAATTGAAAGAACGATGTGATAATTTGTCAGAAAGACCTGAGACTGTGTTGTTTCCCTGTTACACCATGGCAGCAGCTGACTGAAACTTGAGTGTATCCCTCAACATGTCATCTGAGATGTTGGAACATGCTGGGCTGTAACACTCGCTTGATGCCAAGACTTTACACTGGCAAATGGCTATGTGTGCCCTAGTAGCATATTGGGTAAACCACTGACCTCCTAAGTGTGGGATTGTGGGTTTAATTTCCCTCTGGGCTGCTTACGTTTTAAGCTTGGTCTTTGGAGCTGACTTTTGTCCCATGATTCCTGAAGAAGGGGTGATGCCCGAATCGTCGATTCTCCTGTTCCTTGGATGCTGCCTGACCTGCTGCGCTTTTCCAGCATCACATTTTCAGCTCTGATCTCCAGCATCTGCAGTCCTCACTTTCTCCTCGACTTTTGTCCCATGCCAACTTTATCACGATCCAAATTGACTGCATTTTTAACTACTCTGTTCAAAATCACTGTGCATGTGTTGAGATTATGGCGAATGATGTGTAATAGAAACTTGCACAAGGCAATTCTAGGATTTGGGAGATCTTGGGGAGAATTGTCTGAAAGAGACAGCGCAGCCACGATGGGCTGAATGCCCGCTAAGATTCTGTTGATTTAGAACATAGAACATAGAACATAGAACAGTACAGCACCGAACAGGCCCTTCAGCCCACGATGTTGTGCTGACCATTGATCCTCATGTATGCACCCTCAAATGTCTGTGACCATATGCATGTCCAGCAGTTTCTTAAATGTCCCCATTGACCTTGCTTCCAGAACTGCTGCTGGCAACGCATTCCATGCTCTCAAAACTCTCTGTGTAAAGAACCCGACTCTGACATCCCCTCTATACTTTCCTCCAACCAGCTTAAAATTATGACCCCTGGTGTTAGCCATTTCTGCCCTGGGAAATAGTGTCTGGCTACCGACTCTATCCATGCCTCTCATTATCTTGTATACCTCAATTAGGTCCCCTCTCCTCCTCCTTTTCTCCAATGAGAAAAGGCTGAGCTCAGTCAACCTCTCTTCATAAGATAAGCCCTCCAGTCCAGGCAGCATCCTGGTAAAACTCCTCTGAACCCTCTCCAAAGCATCCACATCTTTCCTATAATAGGGCGACCAGACCTGGACGCAGTATTCCAAGTGCGGTCGAACCAAAGAAAGCATTTGTCCTCAATGCAACCTTTTGCAACATCTCCACCTACTTCTTCCCCACTAACTGCAAATATCTTGAAAGAGCTGCACAAAATAACATTGAACCCTTTGCTATTTTCCTGTCTGCTCCATTTTCCTCAGATGTTAGTTGTGCAATGTTGGAGTTTGGTTGGTTTCTTGTCTGTCCGTTTGGGGACAAATGGGAAGCGAGATTGATTTATCAAGCAGCCAATTTTTTAGCATGAGATGGAAGTTGTAAAAACCAATCAGTGAGAGTATAAAACTGAGAAAAACACAGTATGAGCCATCAGGGTGCAGTATTTAAAGGCTGCCAGTTTAACAACAGACATGTAGCCCCAGTGGCCTAATGGATAAGATATTGGGCTCCTCACCAGGGATTGTGGGTCCAAATCCTATCCTGAGTGGCTAACATTCATAGGTTGCCCTTTTTGAACTTTACTTCTAATCTACATTATAAACATCCCCATGTCTGCATTGAGTCGATGGGAAGTGCTGTCCAACATGAACTTGCACAAAGTTGTCGGGGATCTGCAGGATTGGGTCGAAATTGCGTGAAAGAGACAGCAGAGCCACAATGGGGAAAGAACTGCTGAGATTCTCCTGGGGCTGGCATGGTGACTCACAGTGTCAGGGACCTGGCTTTGATTCCTCCCTCGGGTGTCTGTTTGTGTCGAGTTTGCACATTCTCTCCATGGGGTACTCGGAGTGCATTGTGTTCCTCCCACAGCCCAAAGATGTGCAGGTTCGGTGGATTGGTTTTGGGGAATGGAGGGTGAGAGGATAGGGATTGGGCCTGGATGGGATGCTCTTCAGAGGCTGAGTGTGGACTTGCTGGGGTGAATGGCTTGTCCCCCTCACTCTAGGGCTTTTATGAACATGTTTGGAGCAGATGGTCAGAGCTCTGCTGCAGATCCCAGTCAAGGCTTTGCCAAGGGACTGGCATCCAGGTGTGTGTTCATTTCCTTCTTTTCCCTGATCTTCCAGAATGTTCTGTAGCTTTGGTCAAAGGGGTCATGAGCCGGGTTCACATCATCCAATGGGGTCACATTGGCAGGAGCTAGACAACGGATTTACTCAGACTGACACTTCCAGTCATCGAGTCATAGAGATGTACAGCCCAGAAACACACCCTCGGTCCAACCCGTCCATGCCGTACAGATATCCCGACCAAATCTAGTCCCACCTGCCGGCACCCGGCCCATCTCCCTCCAAACTCTTCCTATTCATATACCCATCCAGATGCCTTTTAAACGATGTAATTGTACCAGCCTCCACCACTTCCTCTGGCAGCTCATTCCACACACACGCACCACCCTCTTCCTGAAAAAGTTGCCCCTTAGGTCTCCTTTATATCTTTTCTCTCTCACTCTAAACCTAAACCCTCTAGTTCTGGAGTCCCCCACCCCAGGGAAAAGACCTTGGCAGTTTACCCTATTCATGCTCCTCATGATTTTATAAACCTCTGTAAGGTCACCCCTCAGCCTCCGATGCTTGGATCCTATCCTTAGAGGAACTGGTATCAGCTTCCACCACTGTGACTGTGTGTTCAACCTCATCCGTCCTCTTTTCCAGGTCTCCCAGCTGCTGTTCATGCTTCTGCAGCATGATAGAGATCGGGGCCAGCTTCACCTCTATCTGCTTCACCAACATCTCGCGAGATTTCGCAAGCTCCTTCCCCAGGGCCTGGTAGGTTATCGAGTCCGAGGATCCTGCAGGCTGGGCCGGGGGCCTGGCCCCAGACACTGCTCCTCCCTTCTTCAACATCCCTGGACGATGAAAATGCAGCTAAGTTGATTTTTCACAATATCCTGGGACACCACAACCCTTTCAGAGTCCCAGGATATCTCGATGGTCCGGATTGGGTGGGATAGAAATTCTTCCCCCTTGTGCTGTGGTGCAAAGCTCTGCATCATGATCGTCTGAGATCACCGCCATCTTGGATCCACAGATTGCTGTGAGAGTGAACAACTCAGAAAAACACACAATGAGAGGTCAGGGTGCAGTTGTTAAAGGCTACTATTTTTGCCTTAATCGTGCAGCCCCAGTGGCCTAATGGATAAGGCATTGGCCTCCTTCGTCAGGAATTGTGGGTTCAAAACCCATCTGGGGTTTCAGACCCTTCCTTCTGTGTCTTTAATCTTTCATCCACTTTGCAAACATCCCCATGTCTGCATTCAGTTGATGGGATGTGGTGTCCCATGTTGCCTTATACAAGTCTTTTGGGGATCTGCAGGATTAAGGCGAAATTCCCTGAAAGAGACAGGACAGTCACAATGGCTGAAAACCTGCTGAGATTCTCCTGGGGATGGCATGGTGGCTCAGTGGGTAGCACTGCTGCCTCACAGCATCAGGGACCTGGCTTTGATTCCTCCCTTGGGTGTCTGTTTGTGTCGAGTTTGCACATTCTCTCCATGGGGTACTCCGGGTGCTTTGGTTTCCTCCCACAGCCCAAAGATGTGCAGGTTCGGTGGATTGGCTTTGGGGAGTGCAGGGAGAGAGGATAGGGGTTGGGCCTGGATGGGATGCTCTTCAGAGGGTCAGTGTGGATGTGATGGTCTGAATGGCCTCCTCCCACCCCACACTAGGGCTTCTCTGAACAAGTTTGGAGCAGATGGTCAAAGGCCCAATCAAGGCTTCGTGAAGGGACTGCCATCCAGGTGTGTGTCCCTATGCTCCTTTTCCCTGATCTTCCCGAATGTTGAAATCAACATCATCACATTAAAGATATTTTGTTTCTTGTCTTAATGAGAAGGGATTTGCCTTCAAGAGCACAAAGGTTTTGGATGTTGTCTCTTGAGGTTTGCTGATGAAACCGTTGATGTGCAGGGCCAACTGTAGATAATGGCAGAGACACTCTCCAGTGGTGACTGTCAGCGTTACCAGTCGTGAAGACTTCATCCAAGAAACTGACGGTGATCTTGACCGCAGTCTCACCATGGCCTGCAAATCACAATCGGCTTAACCAGACTCAAGAACTAAAGAGAAACCAAGAACATCTCACCGATATTACCAGGAAGGTTGGTCACAGCAAAGGATCAACAGCGAGACCGCAAAATATCATTTCATATCTGTCTGTGCTGGAATTTTCTGCTATCTTTCTCCATTGAAATAAACTCCAGCTGCTTTATTCTTCCTACCAAAGTGTATGACCTCACACGTTCCCACATTGTCTTTCATTTGCTGAGTTTTTGGCTACTCCCTTAACCCATCCATCTCCCTCTGTAATCTCTGTGAGTCAGCCTCAGCAGTTGTTTTCCCACAAATGTTTGTCCAATCTGTGGATGTGGCACTCCAAGTTCTCCAACGATGGCCTAACTACCTCATATCTCTATCATAGCCTCCTTGCAATTGTATTCAATACCTTGACTAAGAAAGGTAAGGACCCAAATGCATAGCCACAGCCCCATCAGTTCCAACCTTGAACACCCAGATTTCAATCATTTCCATTGACATATTGGACCTTATCATAAATACCAAACATGCAGGTAATCTGGGGTTCAGCTGGTAATGTTGACAGAATATAGCTTAGACTGACAGCAACACAACCAAAACAGAAGTTGCTTTGTCCATAGATTGGTAGCTCTATCTGTTGGAGCCCCAGTGATCTCATGGATAATGCACTAACTTCCTAAACCAGAGATTGTGGGCTCAAGTCTTATTTGGGGTTTTGATTTGGTTGAAACCTTCACTATGCAGCTGATCTCAATCCTGTGTGGTCACATGACCATGGCAACAAAATCAGGCATTCTCAATTGATCCTCAGCTGGAGAAATTTGACCTGACAGAAAATTGGCCAAACTAAATTAAACAGCAGCTATCACCTCCAGAGAAAAGTACAACTAAGATCAAAGAGCGACAAAGATTCGAGAAGAACCAGTTCCAACCAGACTGAGGGTTGTATATTGGAGAAGTGTCAGCCTGAGTCAATCCACTTTATAGCTCCTGGCATGACAACAGTGAAGGGTGACCCCATTGGATGATGTGAACCCAGCTCATGATCGTACTGGCCAAAGCCACAGAAGATTCTGGAAGATCAGGGAAAAGTAGGGTAGGAAACACACACCTGGATGCCACTTCCTTCACGAACCCTTGACTGGGCCTTGCAGTGGAGCTCTGACCATCTGCTCCAAACTTGTTCAGAGAAGCCCTAGAGTGGGGTGGGAGGAGGCCATTCAGCCCATCACATCCACACTGACCCTCTGAAGAGCATCCCATCCAGGCCCAACCCCTATCCTCTCACCCTGCATTCCCCAAAGCCAATCCACCGAACCTGCACATCTTTGGGCTGTGGGAGGAAACCAAAGCACCCGGAATACCCCATGGAGAGAATGTGCAAACTCTACACAAACAGACACCCAAGGGAGGAATCAAAGCCAGGTCCCTGATGCTGTGAGGCAGCAGTGCTACCCACTGAACCACCATGCCATCCCCAGGAGAATCTCAGCAGGTTTTCATCCATTGTGACTGTGCTGTCTCTTTCAGACGATTCACCCCTATATCCTGCATATCCTCAACATTCTGTATTTTTCTGACACAAGGTACCACCAACCCAACACAGAGGAGATGAGAAATCGACTTGACCTTGGATGAAGATCCACCATGAAGACAAGGGTTAAAACATCAGACACCCCAGATGGGACTTGAACCCACAATCCCTGGCTTAGGAGGCCAGTGCCTAATCCATTCGGCCACTGAGGCCACATGTGTGAGGTTAAAATGGCAGCTTTTAAGTTTTGTTTTGCAAGAACACACTGACTGTTTTAAGGTGTCGGATGGTGGTGGCCACGTACCGGACGTCTACCGCTGCCCTGCTCGCTATATCCTGCGGCAGCGTCCAGCCCAGGCCCCCACCATCCAGCACGTCCCCGACCCTGGTCACCCTCACAGTCACGGCCCTCCCCTCCGACAGTCACTCGAACCCACGAGTACGGAGGTGCGGATTCCTGAGCAACGTCTCCCTGACGACAGCCGCTACTCCAGCCGGAGGGTAGGCGTGACGCGATTCGACCATGTTCCAGACCGTGAGCAGGTCCTGGTAAAAGACAGGCAGTGTCCTGAGAGTGACCTCCAAACCATCACGGTCCCTGAACAGGAGCTGAGTCTCGTAGTTGAGGTTACGCACCTGGTGGAAAAAATACGTCGCCAGGGCACCCCGCCGAGGGGGGGGCTCAATGTAAAGGTATCGCTGCAAGGTCTGAAGGTGGAACGTCGCTACCTGGGTGTGAACGCACACCAGCGACTGACCGCCCTCCTCAATATGGAGACTCAGGACCTGCGCAGTGACCCAGTGCATCTTTTTGTCCCAGAAGAAGTGAACCAACATTCTCTGGATGTCAGTGACAAAACCAGGAGGAGGGACCAAAGTGACCAGCCGGTACCACAGCATGGCAGGCACCAGCTGGTTTATGACCAACACTCGACTCCTGTGAGACAGCACTCAGAGCAGTCCTGTCCAGAGGCCTGGGCGAGGTGAGACTTTGGCCTCCAGCTCCTGCCAGTTCCCCGGCCAGGATTCCTCAGCCGGGCTGAGGTAGACCCCCAGATCGAGGAGATGGTGGTACTCCAGCTGAACCCCCGTAACTCCTCCGGCAGAGACTCCACCCGTCACGGACTGACCAGTCGTCTGGAATATTGGGCCCAGTTGATCCTGGTGGAAGAGACCGATGAGTACAAGGCCTGGCACTCACACATCCTCTCCAGGTCAGCAGGGTCGGTGAAAGGGAGGAGCACGTGGTCAGCGTAGGCCGAGATGACCACCCCCTGTGCCCGCACTGCGCAGAACCAGCCCCGACAACCTCCTCCACAAGAGGCACAGGAAAGGCTCCACGCACAGGGAATTCAGCTGGCCGGACAGGGGGCAGCCTTGGTGTACACCTCTCCCAAAGTGAAGGGGCAGTGTCATGGAGCCATTAACTTTAAAACTAATTGTACCTGCCTCCACTTGGTCCACATGCACACAAGCATTTCCTGTCATGTACCTGTCCAAATGTCTTTCTCATAGATTCTATACAGTGTGGAAACAGGCCATTTGGCCCACCCAGACTCACTCCCCAACGTGTCCTCCGGCCAAATGTACCTAACCTTCACATCCCTGAACAGTCTGGGCAATTTTGCATGGCTAATTTACTTGTGGGAGGAAACTGGAGCACCTGGAGGAAACCCACACAGACACGGGGAGAAAGGGCAAAATCCACACAAACTGTCACCAGAGGCTGAAATTGAACCTCGGTCCCTGGTGCTATGAGACAGCAGTGCTAACCACGGAGCCAACTTGGAAACTCTTCAGGAGCAGTCACCCAAGGGAGGAATCAAAGCCAGGTCCCTGACACTGTGAGGCAGCAGTGCTACCCACTGAGCCACCATACCATCCCCAGGAGAATCTCAGCAGGTTTTCAGCCATTGTGACTGTGCTGTCTCTTTCAGACGATTCACCCCCCCATCCTGAAGATCCCCAAAAATCTTGAGCAAGAACATGTTGGGCACCACTTCCCATCCGCTGAAAGCAGACAAGGGGGATTTCTCCAAAGTCAATTAGAAATAACGTTGACAGTGAACAAGCCATAAATAATCAGATACTCCAGATGGGACACGAACCCAAAAACCCCAGGTTTAGGTGACCAGTGCCTTATCCATTAGGCCGTTGGGGATACACCCTTCAAGGTCAAATGGCAACCTTTAAATACTGAACCCTGCCCTGTCATATTGTTTTTTTCTGAGTTTTCTACTCTTACTGATTGTTTTTTACCCCTTCCATTTCATGCTAAATTGTTCACTGCTTGATAAATTGATCTCGCCTCCCATTTGGCCCCAGACGGACATTTGAGAAATCACAGCCGGTCAGACAGCGTCCGAGGAGCAGGAGAGTCGACATTTCGAGCATAGGCCTGAAGAGCTTCGACTCGAAACATTGACTCCACTGCTCCTCGGATGCCACCTGACCAGCTGTACTTTTCCAGCACCACACAGTTTGACTCTGATCTCTCACATCTGCAGGGCTCACTTTCTCCCAGTCGAGAAATCAACTCAACTCCAACTTTGCAGACCCAGAGTTTGAGGCAAATGGAGCAGACAGGAGAAGGAAAAGGGCTGAATGTTATTGTGTGCAGCACTTTCAAGATATTTGCAGTTAGTGGGGAAGGAGGAAGTGGAGATGTTGCAAAAAGCTGCATTGAGGACAAATCAACAGAATCTTAGCGGGCATTCAGCCCATGGTGGCTGTGCTGTCTCTTTCAGACAATTCACCCCAAGATCTCCCAAATCCTGGAATTACCTTGTGCAAGTCTCTATGTCACATCATTTGCCATAATCTCAACGGAGGCACAGTGATTTTTAACAGAGTACTGTCGATGAAATGTTCAGTCAGCATGGATTGAGATGAAGTTGACATGGAATGAAAATCAGCAACAAAGCCCAGGCTAAAAACCCAAGCCCCCCGAGATGGGACTTGAACCCACAATTACCAGCGGAGGGAATCCAGGGCCTTATCCATTCGGCCCCTAGGGCTCCCACAGCACACTCTCTCTGGAAAGTGTTGACCTCAAACGACTGCTACAGCTGAACATGTTCCAAGATCGAGGATGGCATGTTGAGGGACACACTAAAGTATGGAGCAGCTGCTGTCAAGGTGTAACAGTTAAAGAACACTGTCTAAGGCCTTTCTGACCAGTTATGACATCGTCCCTTCATTTCTCAGACCCTCTTGGTGCCTCAGAATGAAGAGAAATCGTTTCCTGCCTCAGTAGAAAGATCTGCCCGAACTTGCGAGACCCCCTTTTGTGGAAGAGAGCCAGCCCTATATCAGGACAGGAAGGAGATTCCAATGGCTCAACATGGATTGTTCCAGTTAATATCCTTTCTCAGATGGATAGAGCTATAGAGCGAGTAAAAATTGTGGGAATTTGGGAAATTCTGTCAATCTGTTTTAATATTTTGTTAATAAAATCAAGTTGAACAGCAAACCAAATTTTGTCCCCCTTTGTCTTCTTCACCAACAAGAATACTGAAGGATAGTTGAGTTTAATTACATTATGTTGCTAATGTTCATCTGGTTGATCAGTGGAAATTAAAAGCCATGTCACACAACAGGCAGAGTCAATCTTTACCTGAGTAGAAGTTCAGCAGAGAGAAACAGACTTACTTTGTGATATCAGAGGGAATTCCTGTCCCATTGATCTATTAACTGCAGGGAACTTTCAGATATGTGGTATCTTTAGAGCAATGAAATATCCTCCCAAGATATATGCTTTCACTCTCAACTGAAGATGTTATAACTTCAATGGCTAAGAGTATTAACCAATAAATCAATGCCAAGCCAGTTGAAGTATGACACTTGGCACATCATCATCGCTGTAATTGCAGAATGCAGCATAACCTATTCCATCTTCTAACCTACTGACAGCCTACTTTTCAGAAGTCTCCTTACACGACTCTGAAAACAAATTAAAAGAAACCAATTAAAACATATAAGCACAAATTAAAATGTCCCAGTCATTTAAAAAGGCTCTGTCACAAAAGTCAAAATCTCCCAAGAAAGCTTACACTTACAGAGTCACAGAGTTGTACAGATCCTTCGCTCCAACTCGTCCATGCCAACCAGATATCCGAAAGTTATCTAGTCCCACAAACCAGCATTTGGTCCATATCCCTCTGAAGCCTTCTTATTCATGTCTCCATCCAGCTGCCTTTTAAATGTTACAGAGTCTTAGAGTTGTACAGCACGGAAACAGACCCTTTTGTTCTAACTCGTCTATGCCGACCAGATATCCTGAATTAATCTAGTCCGACTTGCCAGCAGTTGGCCCATATCCCTCTAAACCCACCCTGTTCATATACCCCCATCCAGATGCCTTTTAAATGTTTTGGAGGACCCGGTGTTAGACTGGGGTGGACAAAGTTAAAAATCACACAACACCAGGCTATAGCCCAGCGGGTTTATTTGGAAGCACTAGCTTTCGAAGCGATGCTCCTTCACTGGGTGGTTGTCTTCACCTGATGAAGGAGCAGCGCTCTGAAAGCCAGTGCTTCCAAATAAACCTGTGGGATTATAACCTGGTGTTGTGTGACTTTTAACTTCTAAATGTTGTTATTGTACCAGCCTCCACCACTTCCTCTTGCAGCATGTTCCATATAAGCACCACCCTCTACATGAAAAGGTTGCCCCTTAGGTTCCTTTTAAATTATTATTCTTCTCACCGTAAACCTGTGCCCTCTGTTTTTGTACTCCCCCACCCTGGGGAAAAGACTGAAGCTATTCACCCTATCCATGTCCCTCATGATTTTATAAACCTCTCTAAGGCCACCCTTCAGCCTCCGACACTCCAGAGAAAATAGCCTCAGTCGATTCATCCTCTCGCGATAGCACAAACCCTGTAACCCTTGCAACACCCTTGTAAATCTTTTCTGAATGCTTGCAAGTTTTACAACATCTTGCTATAGCAGGGAAACCAGAATTGAACGCAGTATTCCAAAAGGTGGCCTAACCAATATCTTGTACAGCCACAACCCAACATCCCAATTCCTATACTCAATGCACTGACTCATAAAGGCAAGTGGATCAAATGCCTTCTTCACTGTGCTATCTACCTGCAACTCCTTCTCTTCCTAATCTGTGTGTATGTGAGTTACAATAATCGTTTTGCATTCTGATATGAATAGATTCACTCTTTTGTTAATTCAACATATCCAGGTTTAATTGGATACTTTTAAACACCAATTCAATTGGATTGGGAGGAAGACATCCACAAGAAAGGGTCCCTTTTTAAATTAACCTGTTAGTGACCAACCAAGGATCCAGGTAAATGAAGAAAGGAAACCATTTCATCCCTGCTCACCTGGGAGCTGAACAATTTGGGGTATCTGTCTGGAACTGTAATAACGTGGGGAACAATTCTCACATCAGCCTCTCTTTGTAAGTGCTCCATGTATTTATGAAACAATGCCCTTCACCAGAACATCTCAGTGATATATTTAACATTCCATTCACATTAATCACTCCAAGGACATGATCTACATGAAGAATATAAACAGTAAGTGGTGAAACTCTAAGGTTCGGAAGCATCTGCTGAAAAAAACAAAATGAATATTGCAAATTGATAATTGTGTTTCTCTCCACAGATGCTACCTGACCTGCATTTCAAACATTCCTGATTTTATTGCAGATTTCCAGCACTTGTGGTATTCAACTCGTGTATAATTTTTTTACGTAAGGAGAATGGAGACTTGAAAACATTGAATGGGACTTTTGCTCATTAACTTCTTGGGAATTGTCTGCTATTGAATGATTTGATTCAGACTTTAGATAAGGTGCAATCATGACAAAGTCTGTGGGATTGTACTTATTATATATCAAGGAACAGCTCATCAAATAAGGCAATCCTCTGAAACATATGAATTCTCACCTCAAGTTTGGGGAGAAAGGTATAAAGGATAAGTATTAGATGGGGTGAGATCTGATCAACTTCAGAAAAACTTTGATCTTAAAACTACAATTCTACAGTGAAAGTGAAATATTGTGAAGTGTATGGTTAATTGTCGATGATATTTGTTCCTCCTTATTTAATTTCTAAAAGTATCTGTAGAGTAATTTATAAACATATATTTACGAACCATTGTTATGCATAATTTTGGTAATTTTATAATTTGCCATGACTTTCTCTTCACCTTATTCAAGGAGAGTGTTTATTACAGTGAGTGATACCACACAGTATTTCAATTGCACTGAATTGGTTTTGAAAGATAACTCAATAAATACAGGTTGATGCTGTCGATGGTTCCTGTCGATATATTTCGTTGACCTGTTCAGACGTGTTATGATGTTAAGTCTGAGACAGAAAGAGGAAGAAGGTATAAGTAAGGTTCAAGAAACTGAAGACAGACAGAGCCCTGGAGATAACAGGAATGAACTCAAACTAGGAAATAGAGAATTTGAAGGGACCATGCAATGTTTATGGGAAACAGGATTAAGGAACCTTCAAGGCATTTTACAGAGGGATAACAAGCAACAGGTCGCCAGGGAAAAAGTATGTCTTCTCAGAGCAAAGGAGGGAATTTACACTTGGAGCCGGAGGAAGTGGGTGAGGTTCTTAATGAATAAACTGCATTGGTATTTCCAAAGGATTCTGGGTAGTCCAAGATGGAGGACGGGAAAAAGTTGTGACTGTAAGAGCTGCCCCTTTTTTGAGGCATTTCAGGTGTTGGGGGTGATTTCCTCAAATTCCAGGAGCAGCAATTACTGTTTTATTATGCAACTTTGGAGAAAAAAATCTCAAAACAACGGCACTTTTAAAAGGAAGAAAGGCAGACAAAGAAAGCGTGTACTTGGTCAGGAGGGTGGGAGGGAAGAAACCTACACTGCTCACTGATATGGCTAGGAAGGGTCGAGAGGGATATGGGCCCAGTGTGGGCGAATGGGACGAGATTAGATTAGGATATGTGGGCGGCATGGACGAGTTGGATCGAAGGGTCTGTTCCCATGCTGTACATCTCTATCACTCTCTGACATGGTGGATGGTGAGTCTTGTATATTGATATTCTAGAGCATGTCAATATTAAAAGGGAGGTGTTGGGTGTTTTGAAAAGCATTAAGGTAGACAAGTCCCCAAGACCTGATGGAATCTATCATAGAATCCTGAGACAGGCAGGTGTGGAAATTGCTCCGGATTTGTGCAAAATATTTGTATCCTTTACAGTCACAGGAGAATTCCCAGAGGACTGGAGAATACCCAATGTTGTTTCTTTCTTTCAGAATGGCAAAAAGAATAATCCAGGAAACTAAAGGCCAGATTGGCTTCCTGTTATTCATTGCTTGGACATCACTGTCTGTGCCTGGATGGTACCCTCTGGAAGCCACTCTGTAAAGATCTCCACCCCTCTACCTTGGGGTCTCAGGATCTCAAGGTGTTCCTCTCTTTGGCCAAGGTTTTGGTCCATGTGTAATGGTTTCCTGAATGTGGTTCCTGTGAAGTGCCTTGTGCCATGAAAAGGGATCCCTACATGCAGGCTGTAGTTGGGTTGAAGTGTTATGGAGAGCAGGCAGGAAAGTGGAGTTGAGGCCGAGATGAGATCAGCCATGATCGTGTGGAATGACAAAGCAGGCTCGAGGAGCTGAATTGCCGAATTTTTAAGATCTTCGGAACACAACCAAAGACTGAGCTATCAATTGCCGTGGGTGTCTAACATGGTATCTCACCTCAGATGCATCATGAAGAGGGTGTCCATGTTCAAAGCCAGGGGTTGTGAGTTCATATCCCATTTGGGCTGTTATGTTTTTAAACATGAACTCTGATCAGCACCCTGTCTCTGTTTGATCTCAATTCCAGTTAATAACGGGAGATGGTGGTGCAGTGCTAGACCTGGAGTAGGAATCCAGAACACCAAGTTCATGGTGTGGGGGAGATGGACTGTAATCCCACCATACAAGGTGGTGAAATCTCAGCTCAGGAGGAGCTTTGTCTGATGGTAACCATATATTGCTATTGAGGTTTGTTAGGAAGCTAACTGGTTCCATATTCTCCTTTCAGGAAGAAAACCTGGTGAGACTACAGACCCACAGCAATGTGGGTGACTCACCCTCTGGGCAATAAACACTGGCCTAGTCAGAAACATATCGCATTCCTTCCCTGTAGCTCGGTCACAATCCTGGAACACCCTCCATTGATTCATTGTAGGTTTACCTCCAACAAATGGTCAAAAATCACACCACACCAGGTTTTAGTCCAACGGGTCTATTTGAAACCACGAGCTTTTGGAGCATTGCTCCTTCATCAGGTGTAATGAGAGAGGAGGCATCAGACACAGAATGTACAAGTAAAATATCAAAGGGTCATACAAGTGATGTGAATGTATTGAACAAATCCAAAATGGCCGACTCCCTCCTGTTAAATCTTCAATCAGTTCGAAAGGAGATACAAGCAGCACATGGATTGCAGTGGTTCAAAAAGATAGCTCCCCATCACCTTTCAGGGGAAAGTAGGGAGAGGCAATAAATGTTGATCTAGCCAGCAATGTTCACGCCCAGGAAATCAATTAAAACAATCCCACAATGGAATAAACCGCCAGGGGAAAAGTCATAGTGTAATGACTTGAAAACATCAAGCCCCAACTTTGGATGGTTTCTATTGTTATGTTTTACATTATCATCCAAAATGCACCAGTCATTGACATAAAGGTTATGATTTGGAGTAGCCGGTGTTAGATTGGGGTGGACAACAGGTTTATGTGTGTGTATATGTGTGTGTGTGCAGGGGAGACCGAGTGAGTGTGTGCGTTTGTGTGTGCGTGTGAGGGGGCGATGGTGTGAGTGTCTGTGAGAGTGTGTGTATGTGTATGTGTTTGAGTGTAATGGGGTATACATCTGTGAGAAGGTGTGTTTGTGGGTGTGAGTGTGGGAGTGTGTATGTGTATTGTGTGACAGGATGTGTGTGTGGGTGTGTGTGTGTGTATGTGTGTGTGAGTGTGGGTGTGGGTGTGTGTGTGTGTGTGTCTATAGTGCCGTGGGGTCGGCTGTAGTGTGACATGAACCCAAGGTCCCAGTTGAGGCCATCCCCATGGGTACCAAACGTGGTTATCAGCCTCTGCTCAGCCACTTTTCGTTGTTGCCTGTCCCAAAGTCCACCTTGGAGGATGGTTACCTGAAGGATCGAGGTTGAAAGTCCCTGATCGTTGAAGTGATCTCCGACTGGGAGGGAACACCTCTGTTTGGTGATTGTTACGCGGTGCCCATTCATCTGTTGCCGTAGCCTCTGCTCGGTCTCGCCAATGTACCATGCATTGGGCATCCTTCCCTGCAGCGTATGAGATAGACAACATTGGCCGAGTCACATGAGTACCTGCCGCGTACATGGTGGGAGATGTCCCCATGTGTCATGGCGGTATCCATGGCGACACTCTGACACGTTTTACAGTGTCTGCTGTGACAGGGATGTTTGGTGTTGTCCTGAAGGCCGGGCAGTTTGCTGTGAACAATGGTCTGTTTAAGGTTTGGTGGCAGTTTAAAGGTGAGAAGTGGAGGGGTGGGGAAGGTCTTGGCGAGGTGCTCATCCTCATCGATAATGTGTTGCAGGCTGTGGAGAATGTGACGTAGTTTCTCAGCTCCTGGTAAGTACTGGACAATGAAGGGTACCCTGTTGGTTGCAGCTCGTGTCTGTCTCCTGAGGAGGTCATTGCAGTTTCCCGCTGGGGCATGTCAGAACTGGCGATTGATGAGTTAAGCATCGTATCACATTCTTATCAGGGCATCCTTGTGTACTTCCAAGTGCCCCTCACATTCCCCCTGACCTGAACAGATCCTGTGTAAGTGTACGGCTTGTACAGAGGGGACGTCTGTTTTAATATGTTGAGGATGGGTTTGTGGTTGAGTGAGGTGCTGTGGTGCCCATCCTTGATGGAGATGCATGTGTCCAAGAATGAGACAGATACTAAACAGGAGTCCATGGTGAGTTTGATGGTGGGATGAAACTAGTGAAAGTGGGCGGCACAGTGGTTAGCCCTGCTGCCTCATAGTGCCAGAGACCCGGGTTCAATTCCAGCCTCAGGCAACTGACTGTGTGGAGCTTGCACATTCTCCCCGTGTCGGCGTGGGTTTCCTCTGGGTGCTCTGGTTTCCTCCCACAGTCCAAAGATGTGCAGGTCAGGTGAATTGGCCACGCTACATTGCCCGTAGTGTTGGGGTAGGGGTAGGTTGCGCTTCGGCGGGGCGGTGTGGACTTGCTGTCCCGAAGGGCCTGTTTCCACACTGTAAGTAATCTAAATGTTGGTGAACATAAATGTTGGGAGATTGCAGCATTGTTCTGACATGAACACAACCAAGGTAGAGGGGATCAATTCTCCTGACATGGCCCCAGAAGCACGTGTTGTCCCAGTGACCTAACAGCTCCATCTCTGATCTTCTAAGCTACTGCCTGTGGTTTACATCCCTTCTGGGGATACTTTCAATTTAAACATTCTCTCCAATTAAAACCCTCTCACTGCATTATCTCCATTCAAATTAAGTTAATCTCTGACCTAATGTCTTTAAAACTCTGCATGGCTGCTTTGAGATCATGGAATTAAAACATTTCCAAGTCAGTTTGATACATGTGGCAACAAACGTTTGATGAACTGGAGCGAAAGGGAGTGGAATTAATTTCTCAGCTCTCCCAAAGAGACAGCATTGACATGATGGGCTTCAGTATATACAGTCACATTCGAAGATTCATTGATCTGAAATTAAACAATCAAATGTCTGTTTCACCACAGTCACCTCATCTGTTGTTCGTTTCCTCACTGATGCAGGAATTAACATTGACCCATTTGTTCTTGTCTTTCTGGGACCATTCCTTCAATGTTCGCTGTACAAACATTGAGCTTGCTTGACCCCTATACTGTCCTGTTGGTATTTAACAGGAAAACATGCAGGTGAAATAAAGGTATTCCACACTCAATAATTTATATTTACATTCAATGAGTTGGACCAAGATAACAGTGACCCTAAGGGTGGAAGATTCATTGAAAATATTTGATTTGCAAGTAATGATAGGCACAGTGAAAAGTTTTGTCTTGTGAGCAATATAGGCAGCTCACAGAGTTCAGTAGCATAGATAAGGAAATAATAGGGAAACAGCAGCAGGAACAAAAACACAGGTACAGGCGAATATTGAGAGTCTGTGAGACCGTTCAGTATTCTAACAACAGTAGGGTAGAAACTGTTTCAAAACCGGTTGGTGTGTGTGTTCAGGCTTCTGTACCTTCTCCCCGATGGTAGAGGTTGTAGAAAAACATTGCCAGGGTGGGATGGATCTTTGAGAATGCTGGAGACCTTTCCTTGACAGTGGGCCTGGTAGATGGTTTCTATAGATGGGAGGTTGGCCTTTGTGATTGTCTGGGCCGAGTTCACCACTCTCTGTAACTGTCTCCGATCTTGAATGGTACAGTTGCCATACCAGGTAGTGAGACATCCAGACAGAATGCTGTCGATGGTGCACCTATAAACGTTGGAAAGGGTATTCTCTGTCAGTAATATCCGATGTTCTGGCGGGATCAGTGTTGAAGGGTTGGTTTGTTGATGAGAGTGTGATGAGAGCTGGCTTCCAAAAGCAAACTCTCCAACCGCACTCTTAGGAATCTCGTCCCCATCCAGAAACAGCAGCCACTTGATCACCACCTTCAACATTCAATCCTGCAGATCCTCGAAAATCTTGTGCAAGATATTGTTGGATACCACTGACCATCAACTGAATGCAGAGATGGGGATTTTTCCAAAATAGATTATAAATAAAGGATAAGCCGCAGAGACACCCCAGATGGGACTTGAACCCACAATCCCTGGCTTAGGAGGCCAGTGCCTTATCCATTAGGCCACTGGGGCCCCACATGCTGTTTCCCAATGGCAGTCGTTAAATACTGCACCCTGACCTCACATAGTGTGTATTTCTGTATGTTGTACTCTCACTAATTGGTTCTTAACCCTTCCATCTCATGCCAAATTGTTGGCTGCTTGATAAATTGATCCCACCTCCCATTTCTTCCCAAACAGACAGATGAGATATCAACCAAACTCCAACTTTGCACAACTCAAGTCTGAGGAAAATGGAGGAGACAGGAAAATAGCAAAGGGCTCAATGTTATTTTGTGCAGCACCTTGAAGATATTTGCAGTTACTGGGGAAGGTGAAAGTGGAGATGTTGCAAAAAGCTGCATTGAGGACAAATCAATCCAATCTTAGCAGGCATTCAGCCCATTGTGGCTGTGCTGTCTCTTTCAGACAATTCTCCCCAGGATCTCCCAAATCCTGGAATTATCTTGTATAAGTTTCTACTAAACAGCATTTGCCATAATCTCAACACAGGCACAATGATTTTTAACAGAGTAGTTAAAAAATCCAGTCAATTTGGATTGAGATGAAGTTGACATGGGATGAAAATCAGCCACTGCTAAGACCAGGCTTAAAAATGAAATCCCTGAAATCCCAGATTTCAGAAACCAGTGCCATCGCCATTAGGCCACGAGGGCACTATATTGGCAGACCACTGGAAACAGTTGACCTCAAATGAGTGCGACAGCCAAGCACACTCCCAGATCTGTGACAACACACTGAGGGACACACTAAAGGTTCAGGCAGCTGCTGCCAAGGTGTAACAGGGAAACAACACAGTCTCAGGTCTTTCTGACAAATGATCACATCATTCTTTCAGTTCTCAGACCCTCTTGGTGCCTGACAATGAACAGAGATCGTTTTCTGTCCAAGTACAAAATGCCTTTCTTTGCACAACGATACAGAAGGTTTGAGAAATGTCAATATTTCAATGGTTTGTTGATTCTTTTCTCTCTGCATAGACTGTACACAACTGATATAGAACCTTTGTATGCATTTCCAAATGATGTTACAAACTGTTTCAATACTTTGTTAATAAAATCAAATTGAAACGCAAATCAAATTTAGTCTCCCTTTGTCCACATCACCAACAAGAATAATTGAGTAAAGTTGTGAGGAATTCATCAGATCAATGAGACTCCAGGAATTCTTCCAAGATGTCAGCAATGATCCCAATGAGCCAACCAACGAACGGGAACAGTCATCAGAGAGATCCATCGTGGAGCGACCAAAGAAGGAGTCGATTTGTATCCCTGCGGAGGGCCGCTGTCCTGACCTTGAGATGTATGCTCAACCGTCAGGAGATGGGTGAATGCCAGATTTAAAAATCACACAACACCAGGTTAGAGTCAAACATGTGGAAGCACTAGGTTTCGGAGCACTGCTCCTTCATCAGGTGGTTGTGGAGAATAAGATTGCAAAACACAGAATTTATAGCAAATGTTTACAGTGTGATGCAACTGAAATTGTATCTTGAGAAAGACCTGGATTGTTTGTTAAGTCTCTCATCTTTTAGAATGGCCAGGTTGGTTTTCGTTCTTTCATATGTAAATTGCAAAACTTTTATCAAAAGTTACATTCTCAAGTGAACTTTAACAATTGGTGTCATGTCGGCCCAGATGATGTATTGAAGGTGTGAGCTCCCCTGTGTGAGGCTGTCTGTGCCCCAATGGTCAGACTGATTCTAATCTAATAAACAGATTTACAGCATCTTACATGAATTCATACAGTTTTTGAGCAAAGTGAAATGTAATTCTGGAAGTACAAGTTCATCACACAAACTTATATGTGTGTGTGTGTATATGTATGTATGTGTATGTGCGTGTATTTGTATGTGTTTGTGTGTCTATGTGTATATTTGTGTGTGTGTATGTGTGTGTATATGTATGTATGTGTGTATATGTTTGTGTGTATGTGTGTGTATATGTATGTATGTGTGTATATGTGTGTGTATGTAAGTTGTGTGTGGGTGTGGGTGTTTTTGTGTATGTTTGTATGTGTATGTGTGTGTATATGTGTGTGTATGTGTGTGTATGTGTATGTGTATGTTGTGTGTATATGTGTGTGTATGGGTGTGTGTATGTGTGTGTGCATGTGTGTGTTTGTTGTGCATGTGTATGTGTGAATGTGTAAGTGTGTGTGTATATGTGTGTGTGTATATGTGTGTATGTGCGTGTGTTAATGTGTATGTGTATGTGTGTGTGTGAATGTGTGTGTTTGTGTTTGCGTGCGTGTATATGTGTGTGTGTGTATGTGTGTGGGTGTGTGTATGTGTGTGTATGTGTATGTGTTTGTGTGTGTGTGTGTGTGTGTATGTGTGTGCGTGTGTGTGTGTGTGTATGTGTGTGTGTGTGTGTGTGTGTGTGTGTGTGTATGTAGTTGAATGGGGTCACCTGTAATGTCCCAGTTGATTGCTGAAGTGTTCTCCGACTGGGAGGGAACACTCCTGTCTGTTGACACTCATAACAGCCCCACCCCCCCCAACCGATACACACACACACACACACACACACACACACACACGCACACAAGCACATATAGATTTCTGGGGTGAATTTGTATTTGCAGAACTACATTTTACTTTGCTCAAAAACTGCATGAACGACAGAGCGAAGGAGAGAATTGTGGCAACTCCCAGAATCAGGTGACTCAGTGGTTAGCACTGCTGCCTCACAATACCAGGGTCCTAGGTTCAATTCCAGCCTTAGGTAACTGCCTGTGTGGAGTTTGCACATTGCTCTGGTCTCCTCCCACAGTACAAAGGTGAATTGGCCATGTTAAATTACCCATAGTGTTACCTGTTTCCACACTGTAGGTAGTCTAATCCAGGGGAAGGATCTGAAGGCCCTAATTTACGAGGGCTCTAAGCCCATGCCTTTCCAGGACTTCTCAGCGGTGGTAAACCAGAAAAGAAAACCTTACGATGATGAGCCTAAGATATAGGAATGGAAGTCAGGCCATTCAGCCCATCGGGTCCACCCTGCCATTCAATTGTGAATGATGGGCATTTCAACGCCACTTTGTGGCACTCTCATCGTCACCCTTAATTCCTTGCGTGATCAAGAATTTATCAATCTCTGCCCTGAAGACAATTAACGTCCTGGCCTCTGCTGCGCTCCACGGCAATGAATTCCACAGGCCCACCACTCTCTGCCTGAAGAAATGTCTCCTCATTTCCGTTCCAAATTGACCCCCCTCTAATTCTCAGGCTGTGCCCATGGGTCCTGATGGAAACACATTCCCAGCGTCCACCCTTTCTAAGCCATGCATTATCGAGTAAATTTGTATTAGATCTCCCCTCAACCTTCTAAACTCTAATCAATACAATCCCAGGATCCTCAGCTGTTCATTGTATGTTAAGCCTCCCATTCCAGGGATCATCTGTGTGTATCTCCGCTGGACATGCTCCAGTGCCAGTATGTCCTTCCTGAGGTGTGGAACCCAAAATTGGATACAGTATTTCAAATGGGGCCTAACCAGAGCTTTATAAAGTCTCAGAAGGACATCGCTGCTTTTACATTCCAACCCTCTTGAGATAAATGGCAACATTACATTTGTTTTCTTAACCACAGACTCAACCTGCAAGTCAACCTTTAGAGATTCCTGGACTATCATTCCCAGATCCCTTTGTACTTTGGCCTTATGAATTTTCTCCTGTTTAAAAAATAGTCCATGCCTGTATTCCTTTTTCCAAAGTGCAAGTCCGAGCATTTGCTCAGGTTGAATTTCATCAGCCATTTCCTGGACCACTCTCCTAAACTGTCTAAATCTTTCTGCAGCCTCCCCACCTCCTCAGAACGACCTGCTTGTCTGCCTAACTTTGCATCATCGGTGAACTTCACCAGAATGTCCCCCAGTCCCTTCATCCAGATCATTAATATATAAAGTGAACAGCTGCGGCCCCAACACTGAACCCTACGGGACACCACTTGTCACCAGCTGCCATTCCAAGAAAGAACCTTTTATCCCAACTCTCTGCCTGCTGTCAGACAGCCAATTCCCAATCCATGCCAGTAGCTCACCTCGAACACCATGGACCCTCACCTATCTCAGCAGTCTCCCGTGAGGCACCTTATCATAGACCTTTTAGAAATCTAGGTAGATAACATCCACTGGGTTTCCCTGGTCTAACCTACTTGTTACCTCTTCAAAGAATTCTAACAGGTTTGACAGGGATGACCTCCCCTTACTAAATCCATGCTGACTTGTTCTAATCCAACCCTGCACTTCCAAGAATTTAGAAATCTCATCCTTAATGATGGATCCTAGAATTTAACCTACAACCGTGGTTAGGCTAACCGGCCTATAATTTTCCATCTTTTATCTTGATCTTTTCTTGAACAAGGTGTTTACAACAGTGATTTTCCAATTATCTGGGAATTTCCCCGACTCCATTGATTTTTGAAAGATTGAAAATAGCCTCTACTATTTCCTCAGCCACCTCCCTCAGAACTCTAGGATGTAGACCATCGGGGCCGGGAGATTTTTCAATTTTTACACCTTTTAGCTTTTCTAGCACTTCCTCTTTTGTAATGGCTACCATACTCAAATCTGCCCCCTGACTGTCCTTAATTGTTAGGATAATGCTCATGTCTTCCACTGTGAAGAATGACACAAAGTATTTACCAAGTTCTTCAGCCATTTCCTTATGTCCCTTCACGAGCCTTCCTGCATCAATTTGGAACGGCCTAATTTCTACTTTTGCCTCTCGTTTGTTTCTTATGTATTGAAAGAAACTTTAACAATCATTTCTAATATTACTGGCTAACTTACCTTCATATTTGACCCTCTCCTTCCTAGTTCTATGTCTTTGTTATCCTCTGTTTGTTTTTGTCGTCTTCCCAATCTTCTGATTTCCCAGTGCTCTTGGCCACTTTGTAGACTCTCTCTTTCCCTATGAAACATTTCCTGACTTCCTTTGTCAGCCCTGGCTGTTTAATTCCCGCCCCCTGACGGATAATGTTTCTGCCAAGAGAAGACTGAGGGAGTTTGGGATCCAGTACTCTCTGAGGGATCTGTACATCTCTTTGATACATCGGAGAAGGCAAGAGACTTTGTGGACAAATTAACCGAATCTGAACAATTTAGTATCTACAAATAGTGTTGTTTGGTTATGTCTTTGTTGTTTTTTTAAAAAATCGAGGAAGTCCAGTTGGAGCTTTCTTTTCCTTGTTTTCCCTCTTGGTAATAATCCGGTTTAAACTGTGTTTGGTGGCGGTTGAGATGTGTACTTTCAATTTCTAAGTGGAGTTATACCAGAGGATGGGTGGGGCATTTACCCCATCGAGCTGAAATGGTTTTTTACATATTCTTATAGCCTTGATAAATGGGGAAGAATATGATGTTTAAATGTTTATTGCCCTCCAGCTCATCCCTCAACATTTTCCTCGATGTGTTTTCTAAATTGATCAGTCAGGAGTCCTGGCATATCATTGAAAGGGGAGATTTTAACAGTCTCATGGATTCCACAGGACAGGGGTGGCCCAAAGGCCCCCCTCCCCCCACCACGATACCCTCTGGACAAACTAAACAATGAGTGGATCTGTGTGTGGGGTGAGGGTTGGTGGACATCTGGAGGTGTCTCCACCCTACAGGCAGGGATTTTACGGTTTTCTTTTCCAATCCACACAGATGTCACACCAGGATTGATTTTTTTCCAATCCCCATGGCAACCCTGGACTTGGTGGCACCTTGTACGATCGGTAATATTACCATCTCTGATCACACTCCAGTGTACCTGTTGGTTAAGATTAAGGACGTTACAGTGGGCCCAAGGCACTGGCAAATGGATCCCTCTATCCTCAAGGATAATACATTTGTGGAGTATTTCTCTCGGGAATTTTGGGCATTCTAGACATTAACTCACGCTCGATTAGTAGCCAATCCTTCCTTTCGGAAATTGCCAAAGCCTATGCCAGTGGGTCAGTTATTTCCTACTCTGTCAGTCGGAGGTGGAAGAAGGGTGAGCAGCAACATCTCCTCGAAGCACTGTTGAAGGCAGCTGAGAAGGCCTACTTTGACAGGCCCTCGTTGGTCAAGTTACAGAGGATTACGGCACTGCGGTCTGCATTGAATTCCGTGCTCACGCAGACAGCAAAGAACAAGCTTAGTTTTGCAAATCAAAGGTTATATGATCATGGTGACAGGTCTGGCAAATACTTAGCATATCTCGCTAGGAAAAGGAGCGCCCCTCAAGCCATTACGGTGATTAGGGAAGGGTCTGGGAACCGAACGTGTGACTCCAAAAAGATTAATGTGTCATTCCAGAGATTTTACTCTAAGTTATACCAATCTGAGGTTTGTGAGGAGGGGAGGGCCAAAATGGAGGCTTTATTCAAGGATCTGGAGCTCCCGGGTGTGACCCCCGAACAAGAGTCTTTTCTCAATGTCCCCTTATCAGAGCAAGAGGTGCAGGAGGCTGTGAAGCAGCTTCAGAGTGGAAAGGCACCCGGTCCTGATGGACTTCCCAGTGAATTCTAGAAGGAATTTATAAACATATTGTCAGGCCCGATGTTCAACATGTTTAATGACTCATACAGCCATGATTGTCTCCCGCCATCTCTGAGAGAGGCCAATATTTCGCTTATTCTTAAAAAAGGGAAGGTCCCAAGGGACTGTGCTTCTTACAGGCCCATTTCACTCTTAAATGTGAACTTTAAAATCCTCTCTAATACTCTTGTGTTAAGGCTGGAGACTGTGTTACCTTCTATTGTTAAAGAGGACCAGACGGGCTTCATAAAGGGCCGCAGATCCTCCAATAATGTCAGGAGGCTGCTTAATGTAATTCAAGTGTGTCAACAACAGTCAATATAGGGATTGGTGATTTCTCTAGATACAGAGAAGGCGCTTGACCGAGTTGAGAGGGCGTACCTTTTCTATACTCTGGAGCGGTTTGTTTTGGGCGAAGTTTTTATAAGATGGGTAAAGGTTCTCCACAATGACCCTCTCACTGCAATCATCACCAACAGGGTGTGATCAAGCAATTTTAACATTTTTGGGGTCAGCCGACAGGTCTGTTCCCTTTCGCCACTGCTTTTTACAGTGGGGATTGAATCATTGGGGGAGGCCATTCATAGGGATCCCAATATATCAGCTCCAGACGTGGGGTCAAATTTACATCAGAGTTTATTGTATATGGACAATGTCAGAATTCTTTCATCAAATCCAGCAGTTTCAGTCCCTCGCCTGTTCGCATGTATCTGTGTGTTTGGCACCTTTTTGGGGGACAAGATTAATCTTTCAAAATCAGAGGCTATGCCTATGGGTGGTCTTATGAAAGTGTTAAGTCTTGAGGGTGAATATCGATTCCCATTTAAATGGTCACAGGGGGGTGTTGTGTATTTGAGCATGTTCATTACTCCAGTTCTGAATCGGCTGTTCAAAGCCAATTTTGTTCAATTATTTAACAAAATCAAACAAGACCTTCAAAGATGGAGGCGCTTCTGGTCTCGTGGTTGGGTCGGATAGTGTTTATTAAGATGAATATTCTCCCTCGTTTACTATCCCCTATATGGATGCTCCCCCTGATTTTCGATAAGCAAACATTCAGGAGACTGAACGGCTGGTTCAGCCCCTTTATTTGACATCGTCAGTGGCCCCTCATTAAATGAGCTAAACTGCGATTGTCTCACAGACTGGGGGGAGTGGATCTCCCAGACATTAATAGCTACCAACTAAGCTCACTTTTATCCTACATGAGTGATTGGGCTTGTGGGGACCCTCTTTCAATGTGGTTCGATATTGAAACCTCCCAGGCTAAGGTGACGCCTTACTCACTTGCTGTGTTTGGACAAAATGAGGACAGTTAGGGAATATTGCCATAACCCAATAGTTATCGATACTGTTAAAGCATGGTGGGCAATTCGGCAGAGGGAAGGCAATATTGGCAAGACATCTTCTCTTACACCGGGTCTGCCAGGTTTTCAACAGGGGATAATAGATTTAGGATCCAAACATTGGGCAGTTAGGGGTGTGTCTTGTGTGGGTGTTTTGTTTGTGGGAGACACAATGATGTCCTTCGATCAGTTAGCACGGAAACACAAGCTACCGAACAGGGACTTCTTTTGTTTATTTCAAGTTAGAGATTTTATTCAAACAAAGACGATACTTTTGACTGATCCCTCCAAGTCCGACATAGAGAGAGGGGTGATTTAGCCCCATATCCTGCAGACCCCACAAAGTTCTGTATTTTTCTGACACAACATCCCACCAAACCCAAAACAGACCTGGGGACGTTTCCAGGGGAGATGAGAATTCGATTTGACATCAGACAAAGAAGATCAGTCATGAAGACAAAGCTTAAAAGTTAGCCATCCCAGATGGGACTTGAACCACAATTCCAGGCTGAGGAGGCCAGTGCCTTATCCATTAGACCACTGGGGCCACACGTGCATAGTTAAAATGGCAGCCTATAAGTACTGCACCCTGAAGCTCTCATATTGTGTTCTTCTCTGAGTTTTATACTCACACTGATTGGTTGTTCCCCTTGCATCTCATTCTAAATCATTGGCTGCTTGATAAAATTGATCTTACCTCCCAAATCTCCCCAAATGGACAGACAAGAAATCCACCAAACTCCAACGTTGCACAACTCAAGTCTGAGGAAAATGGAGCAGACAGGAAAATAGCAAAGAGCTCAATGTTATTGTGTGCACCAGTTTCAAGATATTTGCAGTCAGTGGGGAAGGAGGCAGTGGAGATTTTGCAAAAAGCTGCATTGAGGACAATTCAACAGGATCTTAGCGGGCATTCAGCCCATTGGGGATGTGCTGTCTCTTTCAGACAATTCACCCCAAGATCTCCCAAACCCTGGAATTTCCTTGTGCAAGTTTCTACTAAAGAGCATTTTCCATAATCTCGAAGCAGGCAAGTGATTTTTAACGGAGTAGTTGAAAAATCCAGTCAATTTGGATTGAGATGGAGTTGATATGGGTTGAAAATCAGCCACCACAAAGACCAGGCTTAAAAAGTCAACACCCCAAAAGGGTTTTGAACCTCCAATCCACTACATCAGAAGCTACAGTCTTACCCATTAAGCCACAAAAACTCAGTGCCAATACTCCACTGGGAATAGTTGATCTTAAACGAGCGCTGCAGCCGAGCATATTCCAAGATCTGTAACGACACACTGAGGGACACACTAAAGTTTCGGGCAGCTGCTGCCAAGGTGTAACAGGGAAACAACACAGTCTCAGGTCTTTCTGACAAATGATCACATCGTCCTTTCAGTTCTCAGACCCTCTTGGTGCCTGACAATGAACAGAGATCGGTTCCTGCCCATGTACAAAATGCTGTTTTTTTCACGACACAGAACTTTGAGAAATGTCAAAATTCCAGTATTTTGTTGGTTCTTTTCTCTCTGCATAGACTGTACACAACTGGTTTAGAACCTGTGTATGCATTTCTATTTGCTTTTTTATGAATAAAGTCTATTTTTTAAAAAAACAAATTTTGGAGAGAGAGAAGATCTGCCCGAACTTGCGAGACCCCCCTTTGTGGAAGAGAGCCAGCCCTATATCGGGACAGGAAGGAGATTCCAATGGCCCAGCATGGATTGTTCCAGTTAATACCCTCGCCTCCTTGACCACAAAGTGGGGAGGGAAGTGGGAGATGGCACAGTGCAGGGTGACACGAGGCAGACGGATGCACAAGATGGCCGCTGAGCCATAAGTCGGCCATTTGACACACAAGATGACCGCCAGACCACAATATGGAGAGAGACAGCAGAGCAAACACAGACACTGCCTGGGGGCACCAGAATGCCAGCACAATGCACTCACAACCGAGTTGATTAGTTTAAGGCGGATGGGAGAGACAATACACATGAAGAACATACACTGCCCGCCAAAGGGTCTGGGTCAGACAACACCTTTGATAGAAATGCTAACTGTTAGATACAGACTCAATACAGAGGGATAATAGCCAGGGCTGCAGTAATCGTCCTTCTCAGGAAGAGCGATTAGCGCCCATTACGACAGCAACGGACTTCCGCGCAGACGCTGAAACTGACAACTGCACTGAACTTAACAAAGGCCACGCTGGAACTGACAATAACTGCACCGAAACGATCAAGGATTCTGCAATGTTTACAATAAACAAGCCATGTTACAGAGACAATAACCTCATCACTGACCTATTATATCACAAAATGTATCACAGTATCTTGACCATGTGCTCCGGGTTGAGAGAAGAATCACAGCTGACCACTGTGCTGTTGGTGCTGCTCTCTCCCCGGAGCTCCGGGATTTCCTTGGACAATAAACTCTGTTGGTGAACCCCGACTCTGACTCAGAGCCTGGCGGTTTTCAGCAGTTGCCTTCCAACAAATGTTTGTCCAATCTGTGTTCTCCAACGATGGCCGAACTACCTCACATCTCCATCATAGCCTCCTTGCAATTGTATTCAATACCTTGACTAAGAAAGGTCAGGGCCCAAATGCATAGCCACAACCCCATCAGTTCCAACCTTGAACACCCAGATTTCAATCATTTCCATTGACAGATTGGACATCATCATAAATACCAAACATGCAGGTAATCTGGGGTTCAGCTGGTAATGTTGACAGAATATAGCTTAGACTGACACCAACACAACCAAAACCGAAGGTCATTTGTCCATAGATAGGTAGGCCCATCTGTTGGAGCCCCAGTGATCTCTTGGGAAAGGCACCAAATTCCTAAACCAGAGATTGTGAGCTCAAATCTTATTTGGGGTTTTGAGTTTGTTGAAACCTTCACTGTGCAGCTGATCTTAATCCAGTGTGGTCACGTGACCATGGCAACAAAATCAGGCATTCTCAATTGATCCTCACCTGGAGAAATTTGACCAGATAGAAAATTGGCCAAACTAAATTAAACAGCAGCTATCAGCTCCAGAGAACAGTGCAACGAAGATCAAAGAGCGACAAAGATTCAAGAAGAACCAGTTCCAACCAGACTGAGGGTTGTATATTGGAGAAGTGTCAGCCTGAGTCAATCCACTTTGTAGCTCCTGGCATGACAAGAGTCAAGGGTATTGGTATGACCCCATTGGATGATGTGAACCCAGCTCATGACCGTATTGGCCAAAGCCACAGAAGATTCTGGAAGACCAGGGACAGGAGAAGAGGAAAACACACCTGAACGCCAAACCCTTAGCAAAGCCTTGACTGGGTCCTGCAGTGGAGCTCTGACCATCTGCTCCAAACCTGTTCATAAAAACCCTCGCGTGAGAAGGGCAGACCATTCAGCCCATCACATCCACACTGACCCTCTGAAGAGCATCCCATCCAGGCCCAACCCCGATCCTCTCACGCTGCATTCCCCAAAGCCAATCCACCGAACCTGTACATCTTTCGGATGTGGGAGGAAACCAAAGCACCCGGAGTCCCCCATGGAGAGAATGTGCAAACTCAACACAAACAGACACCCAAGGGAGGAATCAAAGCCAGGTCCCTGACACTGTGAGGCAGCAGTGCTACCCACTGAGCCACCATGCCATCCCCAGGAGAATCTCAGCAGGTTTTCCGCTATTGTGACTGTGCTGTCTCTTTCAGAAAATTCACCTCAATCCTGCAAATCTTGTGCAAGAAGATGTTGGGCACCACTTTCCATCTAGAGATTTTCCCAAAGTTGATTTGAAATCAAGTTGACAAAGGGCAAGTGACTGACACCCCAGATGGGACTCGAACTCACAAGCCCTGGCTTAGAAGGCCAGTGCCATATCCATTAGGCCACTGGGGCCACACACCTGGGCAAAAATCACAGCCTTTATGTACTGCACCCGACCTCTCTTACTGTGTGTTTCTGAGTGTTATACTCTCACTGATTGTTTTTTACCCCTACCATCTCATGCTAAATTGTTGGCTGCTTGATAAATCAATCTCGCTTCCCATTTGTGTCCAAACGGACAGATGAGAAATTAACCAAACTCCAATGTTGCACAACTCAAGTCTGAGGAATATGGAGCAGACAAGAAAATAGCAAAGGGCTCAATGTTATTTTGTGCAGCACCTTGAAGATATTTGCAGTTAGTGGGGAAGGAGTAAGTGAAGATGTTGCAAACAGCTGCATTGAGGACAAATCAACAGAATCATCGCAGGCATTCAGCCCATTGTGGCTGTGCTGTCTCTTTCAGACAATTCACCCCAAGATCTCCCAAATCCTGGAATTACCTTGTGCAAGCTTCGAATAATCATTGTTAAAAATCAGACAACACCAGGTTGTAGTCCAACAGGTTTATCTCAAAGTACTAGCTTTCGGAGCGCTGCTGCTTCGTCAGGTGGTTGTGGAGTATAAGATTGTAAGACACAGAATTTATGGCAAAAGTTTACAGTGTGATGTCACTGAAATTATATGTTGAAAAACATCTGGATTGTGTGTGAAGTCTCTCATCTTTTAGAATGACCAGGTTGGTTTCAGTTCTTTCATGTGTAAATCACAAAACGTTTTTCATTGCCAAGTGAAATGGCAAGCTGTCCAATAAAAGCTAAATGCTGTGAATGCTGGAAATCTGAAAGAGAGAAAATGCTGGAGAAATCATGACTCAAAAACATGATTGAGTTTTCTGAAAAAGTCACAAAGAGGATTGATGAGGGCAGAGCAGGGGATGTGATCTATATGGACTTCAGTTAGGCGTTCGACAAGGTTCCCCATGGGAGGCTGATCAGCAAGGTTAGATCTCATGGAATACAGGGAGAACTAGCTCTTTAGATACAGAAATGGCTCAAAGGTAGGAGACAGAGGATGGTGGTGGAGGGTTGTTTTTCAGACTGGAGCCCTGTGACCAATGGAGTGCCACAAGAATCAGTGCTGGGTCCACTACTTTCCGTCATTTATATATATGTTAGTATCATTAGTAAGTTTTCAGATGACACCAAAATTGGAGGTGTAGTGGACAGCAAAGAAGGTTCCCTCAGATTACAACGGGATCTTGATTAGAAGGGCCGATGAGCTGAGGAGTGATGGGTGGAGTTTAATTTAGATCAATGTGAGGTGCTGCATTTTGGGAAAGCAAATCTTAGCTGGGCTTATAGACTTAATGGGAATGTCCCAGGGAGTGTTGGTGAACAAAGAGGCCTTAGAGTGTAGGTTCATAGCTCCTTGAAAGTAGAGTCACAGATCAATAGGATAGTGAAGACGGAGATGGATTCTATAGATGGGAGGTTGGCCTTTGTGATTGTCCGGGCCGAGTTCACCACTCTCTGTAACCGTCTCCGATCTTGAATGGTGCAGTTGCCAAACCAGGTAGTGATACATCCAGACAGAATGCTGTCGATGGTGCACCTATAAACGTTGGCAAGGGTATTCTCTGTCAGTAATATCCGATGTTCTGGAGGGATCAGTGTTGAAGGGTTGGTTTGTTGATGAGAGTGTGATGAGAGCTGGCTTCCAAAACCATCCCTCTAACCACACTCTCAGGAATATTGTCCCGATCCAGAGACAGCAGCCACTTGATCACCAACTTCAACATTCAATCCTGCAGATCCCCGAAAATCTTGTGCAAGATCATGTTGGATACCACTGACCATCAACTGAATGCAGAGATAGGGATTTTTCCAAAATAGATTAGAAATGGAGGATAAGCCACAGAGACACCCCAGATGGGATTTGAACCCACAATCCCTGGCTTAGGAGGCCAGTGCCTTATCCATTAGGCCACTGGGGCCCCACATGCAGGTTGCCAATGGCAGCCTTTAAATACTGCACCCTGACCTCGCATAGTGTGTGTTTCTGAGTGTCAGATGCTCACTGATTGTTTTTTACCCCTTCCATCTCATGCTAAATTGTTGGCTGCTTGATAAATTGATCCCGCCTCCCATTTCTCCCCAAATGGACCGATGAGAAATCAACCAAACTCCAACTTTCTGGATTAGTGATGCTGGAAGAACACAGCAGTTCGGGCTTTTGCCCGAAATGTCGATTTCGAAGCTACTTGGATGCTGTCTGAACTGCTGTGCTCTTCCAGCACCACTAATCCAGAATCTGGTTTCCAGCATCTGCAGTCACTGTTTTTACCACCTTCAAACTCCAAATTTGCACATCTCAAGTCTGAGGAAAATGGAGCAGACAGGAAAATAGCCAAGGGCTCAATGTTATTTTGTGCAGCACTTTCAAGATATTTGCAGTTACTGGGGAAGGAGGAAGTGGAGATGTTGCAAAAAGCTGCATTGAGGACAAATCAACACAATCTTAGCGGGCATTCAGCCCATTGTGGCTGTGCTGTCTCTTTCAGACAATTAACCCCAAGATCTCCCAATTCCCGGAATTACCTTGTGAAAGTTTCTATTAAACAGCATTTGCCATGATCTCAACACAGGCACAATGATTTTTAACAGAGTAGTTTAAAAATCCAGTCAATTTGGATTGAGATGGAGTTGACATGGGATGAAAATCAGCCACTGCAAAGATCAGGCTGAAAAATGAAATCCCTGAAATCCCAGATTTCAGAGGCCAGTGCCATAGCCATTAGGCCACGAGGGCACTATATTGGCAGACCACTGGAAACAGTTGACCACAAATGAGTGCGACAGCCAAGCACACTCCCAGATCTGTGACAACACACTGAGGGACGCACTAAAGGTTCAGGCAGCTGCTGCCAAGGTGTAACAGGGAAACAACACAGTCTCAGGTCTTTCTGACAAATGATCACATCGTCCTTTCAGTTCTCAGACCCTCTTGGTGCCTGACACTGAACAGAGATCGTTCACTGCCCAAGTACAAAATGCCTTTCTTTCCACAACGATACAGAAGGTTTGAGAAATGTCAATATTCCAATGGTTTGTTGGTTCTTTTCTCTCTGCATAGACTGTACACAACTGATTTAGAACCTTTGTATGCATTTCCAAATGATGTTACAAACTGTTTCAATACTTTGTTCACAAAATCAAGTTGAAACGCAAATCAAATTTAGTCTCCCTTTGTCCCCATCACCAACAAGAATACTTGAGTAAAGTTGTGAGGAATTCATCAGAACAATGAGACTCCAGGAATTCTTCCAAGATGTCAGCAATGATCCCAATGAGCCAACCAACGAACGGGAACAGTCATCAGAGAGATCCATCGTGGAGCGACCAAAGAAGGAGTTGATTTGTATCCCTGCGGAGAGCCGCTGTCCTGACCTTGAGATGTATGCTCAACCGTCAGGAGATGGGTGAATGACAGATTTAAAAATCTCACAACACCAGGTTAGAGTCGAACATGTGGAAGCACTAGGTATCGGAGCACTGTTCCTTCATCAGGTGGTTGTGGAGAATAAGATTGCAGGACACAGAATTTATAGCAAATGTTTACAGTGTGATGCAACTGAAATTGTATCTTGAGAAAGACCTGGATTGTTTGTTAAGTCTCTCATCTTTTAGAATGGCCAGGTTGGTTTTCGTTCTTTCATATGTAAATTGCAAAACTTTTATCAAAATTTACATTCTCAAGTGAACTTTAACAATTGGTGTCATGTCAGCCCAGATGATGTATTGAAGGTGTGAGCTCCCCTGTGTGAGGCTGTCTGTGCCGCAATGGTCAGACTGATATTAATCTAATAAACAGATTTACAGCATCTTAGATGATTCATACATTTTTTGAGCAAAGTAAAATATAATTCTGTAAGTACAAGTTCATCACAAAAACTTATATGTGCGTGTGTATATGTGTGTGTGAATGTATGTATGTGTGTGTATATGTGTGCGTGTGTATGAGTGTGTATACGTGTGTGCATATGTGTGTGTGGGTGTGTGTGTGTGCATTTATATGTGTGTGTATATGTGTGTTGGTGTGTATATGTTTGTGTGTATGTGTATGTGTGTGTATGTGTGCGGCTGTGTATGTGCGTGGCTGTGTATGTGCGTGTGGGTGCATATGTGTGTGTATGTGTGTCTATGTGTGTGTGCGTATGTGTGTGTACGTGTGTGTGTATATGTGTATGTGTGTGTGGGTGTGTATGTGTGTGTATGTGTGAGTGTGGGTGTTTATGTATGTGTGTATGTGTCTGTGTATGTGTATGTGTGTGTATGTATGTGTGTGTATGTGCATGTGTGTGTATGTGGGAGTGCATGTGTATATGTGTAGGTGTGTGTTTATGTATGTGTTTATGTGTGTGCATGTGCGTGTGTTTGTATGTGTGTGCGTGTCTGTGTCTATGTGTATGTTTGTGTGTGTGTATGTGTGTGTATATGTGTGTATATGTGTGTGTGTATGTGTGTGTTTGTGTGTGTATGTGTGTGTATACGTATGTGTGTGGATGTGTGTGTGGGTGTGTGTGTGTATGTATGTTTGAGTGTGTATATATGAGTTTGTATGTGTATAAGAGTGTGCGTGTATGTGTATGTATGTGTGTGTATGTGCATGTGTTAATGTGTATGTATATGTGTGTGTTTGTGTGTGTATGTGTGTGTGGGTGTGTATGTGTGTGTATGTGTATGTGTGTGTGTATCTGTATGTGTGTGTATGTGGGTGTGTGTGTGTATGTGTGTATGTTTATGTGTGTTTGTGTGTGTGTTTATGTGTATGTGTTTATGTGTGTGTGTATATGTGTGTTTGTGTATGTGTTTATGTGTATGTGTTTATGTGTGTGTGTATATATATACGTGTTTGTGTGTGTGTGTATGTGCGTGTATATGTGTGTTTGTGTGTGTATATGTGTGTATTTGTGTGTGTATGTGTGTGCACGTGTGTGTGTGTGTGTGTGTAGGTATGCTTATGTGTGCATATATATGTGTGTATGCGTATGTGTGTGTGCGTGTATGTGTGTGTATGTGTGCGTATGTGTAAGTGTGTATATGTGTATGTGTGTGTATGTGTGTATGTGTATGTGTGTGTATGGGTGTGTGTACATGTGTGCATGTATATGTGTGTATATGTATGTGCATATGTGTGTTTATGTGTATGCGTGTTTGTGTGTGTATGTGCATGTGTGTTTGTGTGTGTATGTGTGTGTGTATATCTGTTTATGTGCACGCGTGTGTATGTGTATGTGTGTGTTTGTGTGTGTGTATATGTGTGTATGTGTGTGTATATGTGTGCATGTGGGTGTGTGTGCGGGTGTGTATGTGTGTGTGTATGTGTAGGGGTGTGTGTATGTGTGTGTGTATGTATGTGTGTGTATGTGGGTGTGCATGTGTATGTGTGTGTGTTTATGTGTATGTGTATATGTGTGTGTATGTGCATGTGTGTATGTGTGTGTGTATATGTGTGTGTATGTATATGTGTGTATGTGTATGTGTGTGTGTATGCAAGTGTGTGTGCGTATGTGTGTGTGTTTATGTGTATGTGTATATGTGTGTGTATGTGCATGTGTGTGAATGTGTGTGTGTATGTGTGTGTGTGCATCTGTGTGTATGTAAGTGTGTGTGTATGTGTGTGTATGTGTATGTGTGTATGTGTATGTGTGTGTGTCTGTGTTTCTGAGTGTGTGTGTGTATGTGTGTGCGTGTATGTGTATGTGTGTGTGTCTGTGTTTCTGAGTGTGTGTATGTAAGTGTGTGTGCGTATGTCTGTGTGTGTATGTGTATGTGTGTATGTGTATGTGTGTGTGTCTGTGTTTCTGAGTGTGTGTGTGTATGTGTGTGTGTGTGTGTGTGTGTGTGTGTGTGTGTGTGTGTGTAGTTGAATGGGGTCACCTGTAATGTCCCAGTTGAGGCCATCTCCATTGTTACCAAACTTGGTGATCAGCCTCTGCTCGGCCACTTTTCATTGTTGCCTGTCCCGAAGTCCCCCTTGGAGGAAGGTCCGAGGTCGAATGTCCCGAATTGCTGAAGTGTTCTCTGACTGGGAGGGAACACTCCTGTCTGTTGACACTCAGAACAGCACCACCCCCCCACCCCATATACACACATGCACACACACGCACACACACACACGCACACACGCACACACACACACGCACATACACATGCACAAACACACGCACACATGCACGCACGCACACACACGCGCACACACACACGCACACATACACGCACGCGCACACACACGCACACACACAGACGCGCACACACACATATATACACTCACACACACACACGCACGCACGCGTGCACATCACGCACCCGCGCACACACACACACACACACACACACACACAAGCACATATAAATTTGTGGGGTGAATTTGTATTTGCAGAACTACATTTTACTTTGCTCAAAAACTGCATGAACTACAGAGCTACGGAGAGAATTGTGGCAGCTCCCAGAATCAGGTGACTCAGTGGTTAGCACTGCTGCCTCACACTACGAGGGTCCCAGGTTCAATTCCAGCCTTAGATAACTGCCTGTGTGGAGTTTGCACATTGCTCTGGTTTCCTCCCACAGTACAAAGGTGAATTGGCCATGTTAAATTGCCCATAGTGTTACCTGTTTCCACACTGTAGGTAGTCTAATCCAGGGGAAGGATCTGAAGGCCCTAATTTACGAGGGCTCTAAGCTCATGCCTTTCCAGGACTTCTCAGCGGTGGTAAACCAGAAAAGAAAACCTTACGACGATGAGCCTAAGACATAGGAATGGAAGTAAGGCCATTCAGCCCATCGGGTCCACCCCCCGATTCAATCGTGAATGATGGGCATTTCAACGCCACTTCGTGGCACTCTCATCGTTCACCCTTAATTCCTTGCGCGATCAAGAATTTATCAATCTCTGCCCTGAAGACAATTAACGTCCTGGCCAATGCTGCGCTCCACGGCAATGAATTCCACAGGCCCACCACTCTCTGCCTGAAGAAATGTCTCCTCATTTCCGTTCTAAATTGACCCCCCTCTAATTCTCAGGCTGTGCCAATGGGTCCTGATGGAAACACATTCCCAGCATCCACCCTTTCTAAGCCATGCATTATCTAGTAAATTTGCATTAGATCTCCCCTCAACCTTCTAAACTCTAATCAATACAATCCCAGGATCCTCAGCTGTTCATTGTATGTTAAGCCTCCCATTCCAGGGATCATCTGTGTGAATCTCCGCTGGACATGCTCCAGTGCCAGTATGTCCCTCCTGAGGTGTGGAGCCCAAAATTGGATACAGTATTTCAAATGGGGCCTAACCAGAGCTTTATAAAGTCTCAGAAGGACATCGCTGCTTTTACATTCCAACCCTCTTGAGATAAATGGCAACATTACATTTGTTTTCTCAACCACGGACTCAACCTGCAAGTCAACCTTTAGAGATTCCTGGACTATCATTCCCAGATCCCTTTGTACTTTGGCTTTATGAATTTTCTCCTGTTTAAAAAATAGTCCATGCCTGTATTCCTTTTTCCAAAGTGCAAGTCCGAGCATTTGCTCAGGTTGAATTTCATCAGCCATTTCCTGGACCACTCTCCTAAACTGTCTAAATCTTTCTGCAGCCTCCCCACCTCCTCAGAACGACCTGCTTGTCTGCTGAACTTTGCATCATCGGTGAACTTCGCCAGAATGTCCCCCAGTCCCTTCATCCAGATCATTAATATATAAAGTGAACAGCTGTTGCCCCAACACTGAACCCTACGGGACACCACTTGTCACCAGCTGCCATTCCAAGAAAGAACCCTTTATCCCAACTCTCTGCCTTCTGTCAGATAGCCAATTCCCAATCCATGCCTGTAGCTCACATCGAACACCATGGACCGTCACCTTACTCAGCAGTCTCCCGTGAGGCACCTTATCAAATGCCTTTTGGAAATCTAGGTAGATAACATCCACTGGGTTTCCCTGGTCTAACCTACTTGTTACCTCTTCAAACAATTCTAACAGGTTTGTCAGGCATGACCTCCCCTTACTAAATCCATGCTGACTTGTTCTAATCCAACCCTGCACTTCCAAGTATTTAGAAATCTCATCCTTAATGATGGATCCTAGAATTTAACCTACAACCGAGGTTAGGCTAACCGGCCCATAATTTTTCATCATTTATCTTGATCTTTTCTTGAACAAGGGGTTTACAACAGTGTTTTTCCAATTATCTGGGAATTTCCCTGATTACAGTGATTTTTGAAAGATTAAAAATAGCCTCTACTATTTCCTCAGCCACCTCCCTCAGAACTCTAGGATGGAGACCATCAGGGCCGGGAGATTTATCAATTTTTAGACCTTTTAACTTTTCTAGCACTTCCTCTTTTGTAATGGCTACCATATTCAAATCTGCCCCCTGATGCTCCTTAATTGTTAGGATAATGCTCATGTCTTCCACTGTGAAGATTGACACAAAGTATTTACCAAGTTCTTCAGCCATTTCCTTATCTCCCTTCACGAACCGTCCTGCATCAATTTGGAATGGCCCAATTTCTACTTTTGCCTCTCATTTGTTTCTTATGTATTGAAAGAAACTTTAACAATCATTTCTAATATTACTGGCTAGCTTACCTTCATATTTGATCCTCTCCTTCCTATTTCTATGTCTTTGTTATCCTCTGTTTGTTTTTGTCGTCTTCCCAATCTTCTGATTTCCCAGTGCTCTTGGCCACTTTGTAGGCTCTCTCTTTCCCTATGATACATTTCCTGACTTCCTTTGTCAGCCCTGGCTGTTTACTTCCCGCCCCCTGACGGATAATGTTTCTGCCAAGAGAAGACTGAGGGAGTTTGGGATCCAGTACTCTCTGAGGTATCCGGCGGTGCTCCGATAACCTTACATGGATCCGTACATCTCTTTGATACATCGGAGAAGGCAAGAGACTTTGTGGACAAATTAACCGAATCTGAACAATTTAGTATCTACAAATAGTGTTGTTTGGTTATGTCTTTGTTTTTTTTAAAAAAACCGAGGAAGTCCAGTTGGAGCTTTCTTTTCCTTGTTTTCCCGATTGGTAATAATCCGGTTTAAACTGTGTTTGGTGGCGGTTGAGATGTGTACTTTCAATTTCTAAGTGAAGTGAGAGCAGTAACAAATTAAAAATTCTATATATGAATGCGCGAAGCATTAGACACAAGGTGGATGAGCTTGAGGCTCTTTTGGAAAGTGGCAGATACGATATTGTGGGGATAACTGAGACGTGGCTTCATGGGGACAGGGCCTGGGAAATGAATATTCAAGGCTACACGTGTTATCGTAAGGATAGACTGACGGGCAGAGGGGGTGGGGTGGCCTTGTTGGTAAGGGAGGATATTCAGTCCCTTGCGCGGGGGGACCTAGAGTCAGGGGATGTAGAGTCAGTGTGGATAGAGCTTCGAAACACTAAGGGTAAAAAGACCCTCATGGGAGTCATCTACAGGCCCCCAAAAATGTAGTCTGGATGTTGGAGGTAAGTTGAATCAGGAGCTGAAATTGGCTTGTCGCAAAGATGTTACTACAGTTGTTATGGGGGACTTTAACATGCAGGTAGACTGGGTAAATCAGGATGGTATCGGGCCTCAAGAAAGAGACTTTGTGGAGTGCCTCAGAGATGGATTTTTAGAGCAGCTGGTGCTGGAGTCGACCAGGGATAAGGCGATTCTGGATCTGGTATTGTGTAACGAACCAGAATTGGTCAGTGACCTCGAAGTGAAGGAGCCATTGGGAAGTAGTGACCATAATACAATAAGCTTCAATCTGCAATTTGAGAGGGAGTGGGTACAATCTGAAGTGACAATATTTCAGTTGAATAAAGGGAAATATGGAGCTATGAGGGAACAACTGGCCAAAGTTCAATGGTTTAATACCTTAACAGGGAAGACCGTGGAGGAACAATGGCGGATATTTCTGTGTATAATGCAGAAGATGCAGGATCAGTTCATTCCTAAAAGGAAGAAAGATCCCAGGAGGAGACATGGGCGGCCGTGGCTGACAAGGGAAGTAAAGAAACATATAAGGTTAAAAGAGAAAAAGTATAACTTAGCAAAGATAAGCGGGAAAACGGAGGACTGGGAAGTTTTTAAAGAACAACAGAGGATTAGTAAGAAGGAAATACGCAGAGAAAAAATGAGGTACGAAGGTAAACTGGCCAAGAATATAAAGGAGGATAGTAAAAGCTTTTTTAGGTATGTCCAAGGCAAAAAAATGGTTAGGACAAAAATTGGGCCCTTGAAGACAGAAGCAGGGGAATATATTACTGGGAACGAAGAAATGGCAGGGGAATTAAATGGGTACTTCAGATCTGTGTTCACTGGGGAAGACACAAGCAATCTCCCTGAGGTAACAGTGGCTGAAGGACCTGAACTTAAGGGAATTTCTATTTGCCAGGATTTGGTGTTGGAGAGACTGTTAGGTCTGAAGGTTGAAAAGTCTCCGGGACCTGATGGCCTGCATCCCAGTGTACTGAAGGAGGTGGCTCGGGAAATCGTGGATGCGCTGGTGATTATTTTCCAGAGTTCAATAGAATCGGGGTTGGTTCCTGAGGATTGGAGGGCGGCTAATGTTGTGCCACTTTTTAAGAAGGGTGGGCGGGAGAAAGCAGGAAATTATAGACCAGTTAGTCTGACCTCAGTGGTGGGAAAGATGCTGGAGTCTATTATAAAGGATGAAATTACGGCACATCTGGATAATAGTAACAGGATAGGACAGAGTCAGCATGGATTTATGAAGGGGAAATCATGCTTGACTAATCTTCTTGAATTTTTTGAGGATGTAACTCAGAAGATGGACGAGGGAGATCCAGTGGATGTACTGTACCTGGACTTTCAGAAAGCTTTTGATAAAGTCCCACACAAGAGGTTAGTGAGTAAAATTAGGGCGCACGGGATTGGGGGCAAAGTACTAGATTGGATAGAGAATTGGTTGGCTAATAGGAAACAAAGGGTAGTGATTAACGGCTCCATTTCGAAATGGCAGGCAGTGACCAGTGGGGTACCGCAGGGATCCGTGCTGGGACCGCAGCTTTTTACAATATATGTAAATGATATAGAAGATGGTATCAGCAATAACATTAGCAAATTTGCTGATGACACAAAGCTAGGTGGTAGGGTGAAATGTGATGAGGATGTTAGGGGATTACAGGGTGACCTGGACAAGTTAGGTGAGTGGGCAGATGCATGGCAGATGCAGTTTAATGTGGATAAATGTCTGGTTATCCACTTTGGTGGCAAGAACAGGAAGGCAGATTACTACCTCAATGGTATCAAATTAGGTAAAGGGGCTGTTCAGAGAGATCTGGGTGTTCTTGTCCACCAGTCAATGAAGGCAAGCATGCAGGTACAGCAGGTCGTGAAGAAGGCTAATAGCATGCTGGCCTTCATAACAAGAGGGATTGAGTATAGAAGCAAAGAGGTGCTTCTGCAGCTGTACAGGGCCCTGGTGAGACCACACCTGGAGTACTGTGTACAGTTCTGGTCTCCAAATTTGAGGAAAGACATTCTGGCTATTGAGGGAGTGCAGCGTAGGTTCACGAGGTCAATTCCTGGAATGGCAGGATTGCCTTACACGGAAAGACTGAAGCGACTGGGCTTGTATACCCTTGAGTTTAGAAGACTGAGAGGGGATCTGATTGAAACGTATAGGCTTATGAAAGGACTGGACACTCTGGCAGGAGGGAACATATTTCCGTTGATGGGGGAGTGCCGAACCAGAGGACACAACTTAAAAATACGGGGTAGACCATTTAGGACAGAGATGAGGAGAAACTACTTCACACAGAGAGTGGTGGCTGTGTGGAATGCTCTGCCCCAGAGGGCAGTGGAGGCCCAGTCTCTGGATTCTTTTAAGAAAGAATTGGATAGAGCTCTTAAAGATAGTGGAGTCAAGGGTTATGGAGATAAGGCTGGAACAGGATACTGATTAGGAATGATCAGCCATGATCATATTGAATGGCGGTGCAGGCTCGAAGGGCAGAATGGCCTACTCCTGCATCTATTGTCTATTGTCTATTGTCTAAGTTATACCAGAGGATGGGTGGGGTATTTACCCCATCGATCTTAAATGTTTTTTTTCTTTATTCATTTTGCTATTCTATGGTATATTTACTTTCTATTCTGCTTGTGTTTGTGGTACGGCTCTAGCGAGAAGGAGAGAAAATGGTTGGGATGGCTAGATGCCCACTTATGGGCTGTTTGGGATGGGTAGTTACCCCCTTTGGGCAGGAGGTGAGTTCCCCAATTCAGCGCCATTGGCACTTTATATGGTGGTTTGTATTGCTTTTATTCTTTGATAGTTTTGTAGGTTTGTTAAATGTCGTGGTTTCAGTTTATGTAGTTTTTATATTTGATGGATCATATGACACTAAGGCTCAGTGATTTGTGGTTCGAGTTCCTCCTCTCTGGAATTTAAATTTTACTGCAGAATGTAATGACTTGATTAAATGGTGAACGTGGAATATGAAGGGAAGTCACTCACCAATTAAGAGGAAGAAGGTACTTTTGAGTCTTAGAAAGGAGAATGTGGATAATCCTTTGTTAAAGGAGACGCACTTGGATGACAGGGAGCATTTGAAACTACAGAAGAATGGCTTTGGTCAGGTTTACTTCACATCACTGAATACCAGAAGTAGGGAAGTGGCTGTATTGGTGAGGAGTAATCTTACATTTAAGTTACGAGAGTGTGTTAAAGACACACACACAGGAGGTTTGTAACTCTAATAGCATTGATAAATGGGGAAGAATATGGTGTTATAAATGTTTCTTGCCCTCAAGCTCATCCCCTCAACATTTTGCTAGATGCGTTTTCAAATTGATCAGTCTTGTGTCCTGGCATATCACTAAAGGGGGAGATTTTAACTGTCTCATGGATCCCACAGTGCAGATGTTGCCAAAAGGCCCCCGACTCCCTCTGTACAAACTAAACAATTAGTGGATCTGTGTGTGGAGTGAGGGTTGGTGGACATCTGGAGGTGTCTCCACCCTACAGGCAGGGATTTTACGGTTTTCTTTTCCAATCCACACAGATGTCACACCAGGATTGATTTTTTTCCAATCCCCGTGGCAACCCTGGACTTGGTGGCACCTTGTACGATCGGTAATATTACCATCTCTGATCACACTCCAGTGTACCTGTTGGCTAAGATTAAGGATGTTACAGTGGGTCCAAGTCACTGGCAAATGGATTCCTTTATCCTCAAGGATAATACATTTGTGGAGCAGTTCTCTCAGAAGCTTTGGGCATTCCTAGGCATTAACTCACGCTCGGTTAGTAGCCAATCCTTCCTTTCTGAAATTGCCAAATCCTATGCCAGTGGGTTAGTTATTTCCTACTCTGCCAGTAAGAGGCGGCAGAAGGGTGAGCAGCAACGTCTCCTCAAAGCACGGTTGAAGGCAGCTGAGAAGGCCTACTTTGACAGGCCCTCGTTGTTCAAGTTACAGAGGATTATGGTGTTGCGGTCTGCATTGAATTCCGTGCTCACGCAGACAGCAAAGAACGAGCTTACTTTTGCAAAGCAAAGGTTATATGATCATGGTGACAGGTCTGGTAAATACTGAGCATATCTCGCTAGGAAAAGGAGAGTCCCTCAAGCCATTACGTGTTACTGTGAGACTGTGTTACCTTCTATTGTTAAAGAGGACCAGACGGGCTTCATAAAGGGCCGCAGATCCTCCAATAATGTTAGGAGGCTGCTTAATGTAATTCAAGTGTGTCAACAACAGTCAATATAGGGATTGGTGATTTCTCTAGATACAGAGAAGGCCCTTGACCGAGTTGAGAGGGTGTACCTTTTCTATACTCTGGAGCGGTTTGTTTTGGGCGAAGTTTTTATAAGATGGGTAAAGGTTCTCCACAATGACCCTCTCACTGCAACCATCACCAACAGGGTGTGATCAAGCAATTTTAACATTTTTTGGGTCAGCCGACAGGTCTGTTCCCTTTCCCCACTGCTTTTTACAGTGAGGATTGAATCATTGGTGGAGGCCATTCATAGGGATCCCAATATATCAGCTCCAGACGTGGGGTCAAATTTACATCAGAGTTTATTGTATGTGGACGATGTCCTCATTCTTTCATCAAATCCAGCAGTTTCAGTCCCTCGCCTGTTAGCATGCATCTGTGTGTTTGGCACCTTTTTGGGGGACAAGATTAATCTTTCAAAATCAGAGGCTATGCCTATGGGTGGTCTTATGAAAGTGTTAAGTCTTGAGGGTGAATATCGATTCCCATTTAAATGGTCACAGGGGGGTTTTGTGTATTTGAGCATGTCCATTACTCCAGTTCTGAATCGGCTGTTCAAAGCCAATTTTGTTCAATTATTTGACAAAATCAAACAAGACCTTCAAAGATGGAGGCGCTTCTGGTCTCGTGGTTGGGTCGGATAGCGCTTATTAAGATGAATATTCTCCCTTGTTTACTATACCCTATATGGATGCTCCCCCCGATTTTCGAGAAGCAAACATTCAGGAGACTGAACGTCTGTTTCAGCCCCTTTATTTGACATCGTCAGTGGCCCCTCATTAAATGAGCTAAACTGCGATTGTCTCACAGACTGGGGGGAGTGGATCTCCCAGACATTAAAAGCTACCAACGAAGCTCACTTTTATCCTACATGAGTGATTGGGCTTGTGGGGACCCTCTTTCAATATTGTTAGATATTGAAACCTCCCAGGCTAAGGTGACCCCTTACTCGCTTGCTGTGTTTGGACAAAATGAGGACAGTAAGTGAATATTGCCATAACCCAATAGTTATCGATACTGTTAAAGCATGGAGGGCAATTCGGCAGAGGGAAGGCAATATTGGCAAGACATCTTCTCTTACACTGGGTATGCCGGGTTTTCAACCGGGGATGATAGATTCAGGATCCAAACATTGGGCAGTTAGGGGTGTGTCTTGCGTGGGTGATTTGTTTGAGGGAGACACAATGATGTCCTTCGATCAGTTAGCACAGAAACACAAGCTACCGAACAGGGACCTCTTTCGTTTATTTCAAGTTAGAGATTTTATTCAAAAAAAGACGACACTTTTGACTGATCCGTCCAAATGCGACATAGAGAGAGGGGGGATTTAGCATCATATTCTGCAGTCCCCACAAAGTTCTGTATTTTTCTGACACAACATCCCACCAAACCCAACACAGACCTGGGGATGATTCCAGGGGAGATGAGAAATCGAATTGACATCAGACAAAGAAGATCAGCCGTGAAGACCAGGCTTAAAAGTTAGCCATCCCAGATGGGACTTGAACCCACACTTCCAGGATGAAGAGGCCAGTCCCTTATCCAGTCCCTTAGCCTGTAAATACTGCACCCTGAACCTCTCATATTGTGTTCTTCTCTGAGTTTTATACTCACACTGATTGGTTGTTCCCCCTTCCATCTCACGCTAAATCATTGGCTGCTTGATAAAATTGATCTTACCTCCCATTTCTCCCCAAACGGACAGACAAGAAATTAACCAAACTCCAACTTTGCACAACTCAAGTCTGAGGAATATGGAGCAGAGAGGAAAAGGGCTCAATGTTATTTTGTGCAGCACTTTCAAGATATTTGCAGTTAGTGGGGAAGGAGGAAGTGGAGATGTTACAAAAAGCTGCATTGAGGACACTTCAATAGGATCTTAGTGGGCATTCAGCCCATTGGGGCTGTGCTGTCTCTTTCAGACAATTCACCCCAAGATTTCCCAAACCCTGGAATTACCTTGTGTAAGTTTCTACTGAAGAACATTTTCCATAATCTCGAAGCAGGCAAGTGATTTTTAACGGAGTAGTTGGAAAATCCAGTCAATTTGGATTGAGATGGAGTTGATATAGGATGAAAACCAGCCACCACAAAGACCAGGCTTAAAACGTCAACACCCCAAAAGGGATTTGAACCTCCAATCCACTACATCAGAATCTACAGTCTAACCCATTAAGCCACAAAAACTCAGTGACAATACTCTACTGGGAATAGTTGATCTTAAATGAGTGCTACAGCCGAGCATATTTCAAGATCTGTCACGACACACTGAGGGATACACTAAAGTTTCGGGCAGCTGCTGCCAAGGTGTAACAGGGAAACAACACAGTCTAAGGTCTTTCTGACAAATTATCACATCATCCTTTCAGTTCTCAGACTCTCTTGGTGCCTGACAATGAACAGAGATCGGTTCCTGCCCAAGTACAAAATGCCTTTTTTGTCACGACACAGAACTTTGCGAAATGTCAAAATTCCAATCGTTTGTTGGTTCTTTTCTCTCTGCATAGACTGTACACAACTGATTTAGAACCTGTGTGTGCGTTACTATTTGATCTTTTATGAATAAAGTATATTTTTTAAATTATCAAAATCTGGAGAGAGAGAAAATCTGCACGAAACTGCGAGACCCCCCTTTGTGGAAAAGAGCCAGCCCTATATCGGGACAGGAAGGAGATTCCAATGGCCCAGCATGGATTGTTCCAGTTAATACCCTCGCCTCCTTGACCACAAAGTGAAGTGGGAGATGGCACGGAGCAGGGTGACACTAGGCACACGGACACACAAGATGGCCTCTGAGCCATAAGTTGGCCACTTGGCACACAAGATGGCCGCTGGACCACAAATGGAGAGAGACAGCAGTGCAAACATAGACACTGCCTGGGGCCACCAGAATGCCAGCACATTGCACTCACAACCGAGTTGATTAGTTTAAGGCGGATGGGAGAGACAATACACATGAATAACATACACTGCCCGCCGAAGGGTCTGGGTCAGACAACAGCTTTGATAGAAATGTTAGATACAGCCTCAATACAGAGTGATAATAGCCAGGGCTGCAGTAATCGTCCTTCTCAGGAAGAGCGATTAGCGCCCATTACTACAGCAACTGACTTCAGCGCAGACGCTGAAACTGACAACAACTGCACTGAAATTAACAAAGGCCACGCTGGAACTGACAATAACTGCACCGAAACGATCAAGGATTCTGCAATGTTTACAATAAACAAGCCATGTTACAGAGACAATAACCTCATCACTGACCTATTATATCACAAAATGTATAACAGTATCTTGACCATGTGCTCCGGGTTGAGAGAAGAATCACAGCTGACCACTGTGCTGTTGGTGCTGCTCTCTCCCCGGAGCTCCGGGATTTCCTTGGACAATAAACTCTGTTGGTGAACCCCGACTCTGACTCAGAGCCTGGTGATTTTCAGCAGTTGCCTTCCCACAAATGTTTGTCCAATCTGTGGATGTGGCACTCCAAGTTCTCCAACGATGGCCTAACTACCTCACATCTCCATCATAGCCTCCTTGCAATTGTATTCAATACCTTGACTAAGAAAGGTAAGGACCCAAATGCATAGCCACAGACCCATCAGTTCCAACCTTGAACACCCAGATTTCAATCATTTCCATTGACATATTGGACATCATCATAAATACCAAACATGCAGGTAATCTGTTGTTCAAGTGGTAATGTTGACAGAATATAGCTTAGACTGATACCAACATAACCAAAACAGAAGCTGCTTTGTCCATAGATTGGTAGCTCCATCTGTTGGAGCCCCAGTGATCTCATAGATAAGGCACTAACTTCCTAAACCAGTGATTGTGGGCTCAAGTCTAATTTGGGGTTTTGATTTTGTTGAAATCTTCACTGTGCAGCTGATCTCAATCCTGTGTGGTCAGGTGACCATGGCAACAAAATCAGGCATTCTCAATTGATCCTCATCTGGAGAAATTTGACCTGACAGAAAATTGGTCAAACTAAATTAAACAGCAGCTCTCAGCTCCAGAGAACAGTGCAACTAAAATCAAAGAACTACAATGTTTCAAGAAGAACCAGTTCCAACCAGACTGTGGGTTGAATATTGGAGAAGTGTCAGCCTGAGTTAATCCACTTTATAGCTCCTGGCATGACAACAGTGAAGGGTATTGGTGTGACCCCATTGGATGATGTGAACCCAGCTCATGACCGTATTGGCCAAAGCCTCAGAAGATTCTGGAAGATCAGGGACAGGAGAAGAGGAAAACACACCTGAATGCCAAACCTTAGCAAAGCCTTGACTGGGTCCTGCAGTGGAGCTCTGACCATCTGCTCCAAACCTGTTCATAAAAGACTTCGCGTGAGAAGGGCAGGCCATTCAGCCCATCACATCCACACTGACCCTCTGAAGAGCATCTCATCCAGGCCCAACCCCTATCCTCTCACCCTGCATTCCCCAAAGCCAATCCACCGAACCTGCACATCTTTGGACTGTGGGAGGAAACCAAAGCACCCGGAATACCCCATGGAGAGAATGTGCAAACTCGACACAAACAGACACCCAAGGGAGGAATCGAAGCCAGGTCCCTGACACTGTGAGGCAGCAGTGCTACCCACTGAACCACCATGCCATCCCCAGGAGAATCTCAGTAGGTTTTCAGCCATTGTGACTGTGCTTTCTCTTTCAAAGAATTCACCTCAATCATGCAAATCTTGTGTAAGAAATCATTGGGCACCACTTCCCATCAACTGAATGCAGATTTTCCCAAAGTAGACTAGCAATCAAGTTGACACAGGGCAAGTGACAGACACCCCAGATGGGACTCGAACCCACAATCCCTGGCTTAGAAGGCCAGTGCCTTATCCATTAGGCCACTGGGGCTACATGTGTGATGTTAAAATGGCAGCTTTTAAGTTTTGTTTTGTTTTGCACAAACACACTGACTGTGGCTCAGCCAGCACAGAGTCAGTGCCCTGGACTGAGGGGATTCTGAATCTCCTGGTTATATATGTTTTTCTCTTTACCCCCGCACTGCTGCCTAACTGTGGTAGTGCTTATATTTTCCCAGCACCCATGTTGTGTGTGTGCAGGTGTGAGACACAGTGAAAGACAACAGATGTACAAATCTTTATTCAATTCCCACCACCAGGAAGAAAGGAAACACCCGAGTGGCCAGTGACAAGCATCAAAGGGCAATGCTGTGTGACCAAACAGTGAGGGGGAGGGCACTCTCTGAACAGCTCAAGGATGTTGGTAGACACTGCGTGCTCCTTCTCCAGGGACACCCGGGCTCGAATGTAACCACGGAAGAGGGTCAGGCGATTGACCCGAACAACCAGTTTGGCCAGGCCCAGGAGCAGACCCACGAGGAGATCCTCTGACCAACCCTCCCCCCTCGGCACTGGGTGCCCAATGATGGGGAGTGTGGGGCTGAAGTCCAACCAGAAACGGAGGAGAAGGTTTCCCAGAAAGCTAAAAAGGGAGTGCAAGCGCCCTGTTCCATGGACTCCACAGCACCACAGAACAAGCAGTTGGGCTGGGAGTCCGTGAACCACCGCAATCTGCGGACTGCCGCGTGCAATACCCTCCAACCCAGATCCCCGTGAGAAAGGGGGAGGACTCCCATGTAGAGAGCCCTTCACTGGGGATGATCCCCACCGCCCGGTGGTAAATGGGCACGCCAGGGTGTGTCCGGGAGGTGGATGAGGGTGTGCAGCAGCAGTCTGTACAGGGCCCTCTGTGATACACCCCCGAAAGGGACAAAACTAAAACTCCAGAGACAGCTCAGGTTGTGGGGCACAGTCTCCCGCAGGAAGTACAGGACCCTGGGGCCAATGTGAAATTCCGTCCGGGCAGGAGTGAGTGCAGACAGGATCCCACCGCACACCTGAGCATCCTCCAACTGGGGCACTACGTGGGGTCTGAGCACCGTCGTTTTAAGGTGTCGGATGCTGGTGGCCACGTACCGGACGTCTCCCGCTGCCCTGCTCGCTATATCCTGCGGCAGCGTCCAGCCCAGGCCCACACCATCCAGTACGTCCCCGACCCTGGTCACCCTCACAGTCACGGCCCTCCCCTCCGACAGTCACTCGAACCCACGAGTACGGAGGTGCGGATTCCTGAGCAACGTCTCCCTGACGACAGCCGCTACTCCTGCCGGAGGGTAGGCGTGACGCGATTCGACCATGTTCCAGACCGTGAGCAGGTCCTGGTAAAAGACAGGCAGTGTCCTGAGAGTGACCTCCAAACCATCACGGTCCCTGAACAGGAGCTGAGTCTCGTAGTTGAGGTTACGCACCTGGTGGAAAAAATACGTCACCAGGGCCCCCCGCCCAGGGGGGGGCTCAATGTAAAGGTATCGCTGCAAGGTCTGAAGGTGGAACGTCGCTACCTGGGTGTGAACGCACACCAGCGACTGACCGCCCCCCTCAATATGGAGACTCAGGACCTGCGCAGTGACCCAGTGCATCTTTTTGTCCCAGAAGAAGTGAACCAATATTCTCTGGATGTCAGCGACAAAACCAGGAGGAGGGACCAAAGTGACCAGCCGGTACCACAGCATGGCAGGCACCAGCTGGTTTATGACCAACACTCGACTCCTGTGAGACAGCACTCGGAGCAGTCCTGTCCAGGGCGGAACCTGTAACTGGAGTGGGTGTGATGGTGGGGGGAATGGGGGTGGAGTCATGAGCAGGGGTAGTGTTCCCCTCGGGGTTCTGGGGGGTGGGGATAGTGACAGTGGGGTCTGTGGGGGGGCACGTCAGCAGAATGCAGGGGAGTGGTGGAAGTGGTGGTGACCAGGGAAGTAGGGGTGGCGGGAGTCACTGAGCATGTGGCATCAGCGATGATGTAAAGGGCGGAAGTGATGTCACGTGTGATGCATGAGGAATTGTGAAGGTTGGAAGTGGTTGTGGGAGTGGCCATGATGGGGCGGAAGTGACATCATCAATCAGCGTGAAAAATTCAGTCAGCATGGATTGAGATGAAGTTGACATGAAATGAAAATCAGCAACAAGGCCCAGGCTTAAAACCCAAGCACCCCAGATGGGACTTGAACCAACAATTACCAGCTGAAGGAAGCCAATGCCTTATCCATTAGGCCCCTAGCCCTTCCACCTTGGACTCCCTGTGGAAAGTGTTGACCTCAAAGTATGGAGCAGCTACTGTCAAGGTGTAACAGTTAAAGAACACTGTCTAAGGCCTTTCTGACCAGTTATGACATTGTCCCTTCATTTCTCAGACCCTCTTGGTGCCTCAGAATGAAGAGAAATCGTTTCCTGCCTCAGTAGAAAGATCTGCCCGAAATTGCGAGACCCCCCCCTTTGTGGAAGAGAACCAGCCCTATATCGGGACAGGAAGGAGATTCCAATTTCTGGATTAGTGGTGCTGGAAGAGCACAGCAGTTCAGGTTGCATCCAAGGAGCTTCGAAATCGACGTTTCGGGCAAAAGCCCTTCATCAGGAATAAAGGCAGTGAGCCTGAAGCGTGGAGTGATCAGCTAGAGGAGAGTGGGGGTGGGGAGAGAGTCGCATCGAGTACAATGGGTGAGTGGGGGAGGGGATGAAGGTGATAGGTCAGGGAGGAGAGGGTGGAGTGGATAGGTGGAAAAGGAGATAGGCAGGTAGGAAAAGTCCGGACAAGTCATGGGGACAGTGCTGAGCTGGATGTTTGGAACGAGGGTGAGGTGGGGGAAGGGGAAATGAGGAAACTGTTGAAGTCCACATTGATGCCCTGGGGTTGAAGTGTTCCAAGGCGGAAGATGAGGCGTTCTTCTTCCAGGCGTCTGGTGGTGAGGGAGCGGCAGTGAAGGAGGCCCAGGACCTCCATGTCCTCGGCAGAGTGGGAGGGGGAGTTGAAATGATTCCAATGGCCCAACATGGATTGTTCCAGTTAATATCCTTTCTCAGATGGATAGAGCTGGAGAGAGAGTAAAGATTGTGGGAATTTGGGAAATGCTGACAATCTGTTTTAATATTTTGTTAATAAAATCAAGTTGAACCGCAAACCAAATTTTGTCCCCCTTTGTCTGCATCACCAACAAGAATACTGAAGGAAAGTTGAGTTTAATTACATTGTGTTACGAATGTTCATCTGGTTGATCAGTGGAAATTAAAAGCCATGTCACACAACAGGCAGAGTCAATCTTTAGCTGAGTAGAAGTTCAGCAGAGAGAAACAGACTTACTTTGTGATATAATAGGTAATTCCTGTCCCATTGATCTATTAACTGCAGGGAACTTTCAGATACGTGGTATCTTTAGAGCAATTAAATATCCTCCCAAGATATATGCTTTCACTCTCAACTGAAGATGCTAAGAGCATTAACCAATAAATCAATGCCAAGCCAGTTGAAGTATTACACTTGGCACATCATCATCGCTGTAATTGCAGAATGCAGCATAACCTATTCCGTCTTCTAACCTACTGACAGCCTACTTTTCAGAAGTCTCCTTACACGACTCTGAAAACAAATTAAAAGAAACCAATTAAACCAAATAAGCACAAATTAAAATGTCCCAGTCATTTAAAAAGGCTCTGTAACAAAAGTCAAAATCTCCCATGAAAGCTTACACTTACAGAGTCACAGAGTTGTACAGATCCTTCGCTCCAACTCGTCCATGCCAACCAGATATCCGAAAGTTATCTAGTCCCACAAACCAGCATTTGGTCCATATCCCTCTGAAGCCTTCTTATTCATGTCCCCATCCAGGTGCCTTTTAAATGTTACAGAGTCTTAGAGTTATACAGCACAGAAACAGACCCTTTGGTCCAACTCGTCTATGCCGACCTGATATCCTGAATTAATCTAGTCCGACTTGCCAGCATTTGGCCCATATCCCTCTAAACCCACCCTGTTCATATACCCCCATCCAGATGCCTTTTAAATGTTTTGGAGGAGCCGGTGTTAGACTGGGGTGGACAAAGGTGCTACCTGAGCTGCATGTCAATATTTCCTGATTTTATTGCAGATTTCCAGCATTTGTGGGATTTATCTTTTGTATAATTTTTTTACGTAAGAATAGTGGAGACTTGAAAACATTGAATGGGACTTTTGATCATTAACCTCTTGGGAATTGTCTGCTATTGAATGATTTGATTCAGACTTTAGACAAGGTGCAATCATGACAATGTCTGTGGGATTATACTTATTATATATCAAGGAACAGCTCATCAAATAAGGCAATCCTCTGAAACATATGAATTCTCACCTCAAGTTTGGGGAGAAAGGTATAAAAGATCAGTATTAGATGGGGTGAGATCTGATCAACTTCAGAACAAGTTTGATCTTAAAACTACAATTCTACAGTGAAAGTGAAATATTGCGAAGTGTATGGTTAATTGTCCATGATATTTGTTCCTCCTTATTTAATTTCTTTCAGTATCTGTAGAGTAATTTATAAACATATATTTAAGAACCATTGTCATGCATTATTTTGGTAATTTTATAATTTGCCATTACTTTCTCTTCACCTTATTCAAGGAGAGTGTTTATTACAGTGAGTGATACCACACAGTATTTCAATTGCACTGAATTGGTTTTGAAAGATAACTCAATAAATGCAGGTTGATGCTGTCGATGGTTCCTGTCAATATATTTCGTTGACCTGTTCAGACGTGTTATGATGTTAAGTCTTAGGCAGAAAGAGGGAGAAGGTATAAGTAAGGTTCAAGAAACTGAAGACAGACAGAGCCCTGGAGATAACAGGAATGAACTCAAACTCGGAAATAGAGAATTTGAAGGGACCATGCGATGTTGATGGAAAACAGGATTAAGGAACCTCCAAGGCATTTTACAGAGGGATAATAAGCAACAGGTCGCCAGGGAAAGGGTATGTCTTCTCAGAGCAAAGGAGGGAATTTACACATGGAGCCGGAGGAAGTGGGTGAGGTTCTTAATGAATAAAGTGCATTGGTATTTCCAAAGGATTCTGGGTAGTCCAAGATGGAGGACGGGAAAAAGTTGTGACTGTAAGAGCTGCCCCTTTTTTGAGGCATTTTAGGTGTTGGGGGTGATTTCCTCAAATTCCAGGAGCAGCAATTACTGTTTTATTCTGCAACTTTGGAGAAAAAAACCTCAAAACAACGGCACTTTTAAAAGGAAGAAAATCAGACAAAGAAAGTGAGTACATGGTCAGGAGGGCGGGAGGGAAGAAACCTACACTGCTCACTGATATGGATAGGAAGGGTCGAGAGGGATATGGGCCCAGTGTGGGCGAATGGGACGGGATTAGATTAGGATATGTGGGCGGCATGGACAGGTTGGAGCGAAGGGTCTGTTTCCATGCTGTACATCTCTATGACTCTATGACATGGTGGATGGTGAGTCTTGTATATTGATATTCTAGAGCATATCAATATTAAAAAGGAGGTGTTGGGTGTTTTGAAAAGCATTAAGGTAGACAAGTCCCCAAGACCTGATGGAATCTATCATAGAATCCTGAAAGAGGCAGGTGTGGAAATTGCTCCGGATTTGTGCAAAATATTTGTATCCTTTATAGTCCCAGGAGAATTCCCAGAGGACTGCAGAATACCCAATGTTGTTTCGTTCTTTAAGAATGGCAACAAGAATAATTCAGGAAATTAAAGGCCAGATTGGCTTCCTGTTATTCATTGCTTGGACATCACTGTCTGTGCCTGGATGGTACCCTCTGGAAGTCACTCTGTAAAGATCTCCACCCCTCTACCTTGGGGTTTCAGGATCTCAAGGTGTTCCTCTCTTTGGCCAAGGTTTTGGTCCATGTGTAATGGTTTCCTGAATGTGGTTCCTGTGAAGTGCCTTGTGCCATGAAAAGGGATCCCTACATGCAGGCTGTAGTTGGGTTGAAGTGTTATGGAGAGCAGGCAGGAAAGTGGAGTTGAGGCCGAGATGAGATCAGCCATGATCGTGTGGAATGACAAAGCAGGCTCGAGGAGCTGAATTGCCGAATTTTTAAGATCTTCGGAGCACAAACAAAGACAGAGCTATCAATTGTCGTGGGTGGCTCACATGGTATCTCACCTCAGATGCATCATGAAGAGGGTGTCCATGTTCAAAGCCAGGGGTTGTGAGTTCATATCCCATTTGGGCTGTTATGTTTTTAAACATGAACTCTGATCAGCACCCTGTGTCTGTTTGATATCAATTCCAGTTAATAAGGGGAGATGGTGGTGCAGTGCTAGACCTGGAGTAGGAATCCAGAACACCAAGTTCATGGTGTGGGGGAGATGGACTGTAATCCCACCATACAAGGTGGTGAAATCTCAGCTCAGGAGGAGCTTTGTCTGATGATAACCATATATTGCTATTGAGGTTTGTCAGGAACCTAACTGGTTCCATATTCTCCTTTCAGGAAGAAAACCTGGTGAGACTACAGACCCACAGCAATGTGGTTGACTCACCCTCTGGGCAATAAACGCTGGCCTAGTCAGAAACATATCGCATTCCTTCCCTGTAGCTCGGTCACAATCCTGGAACACCCTCCATTGATTCATTGTAGGTTTACCTCCAACAAATGGTCAAAAATCACACCACACCAGGTTATAGTCCAACAGGTTTATTTGAAAACACGAGCTTTCGGAGCATTGCTCCTTCATCAGGTGTAATGAGAGAGGAGGCATCAGACACAGAATGTACAAGTAAAATATCAATGGGTCATACAAGTGATGTAAATGTATGGAACAAATCCAAAATGGCCGACTCCCTCCTGTTAAATCTTCAATCAGTTCGAAAGGAGATACAGGCAGCACATGGATTGCAGTGGTTCAAAAAGATAGCTCCCCATCACCTTTCAGGGGAAACTAGGGAGAGGCAATAAATGTTGATCTAGCCAGCAATGTTCACGCCCTAGAAATGAATAAAAACAATCCCACAATGGAGTAAACTGCCAGGGAAAAAGTCATAGTGTAATGACTTGAAAACATCAAGTCCCAACTTTGGATGGTTTCTATTATTATGTTTTACATGATCATCCAAAACTCACCAGTCATTGACATAAAGGTTATGATTTGGAGGAGCCGGTGTTAGACTGGGTCGGACAACGTTACAAATCAGACAGCACCAGGTTATAGTCCAACAGGTTTATTGGGAAACACTAGCCTTCGATGCACTGCTTTTTCATCATGTGGTTGTGGAGCAGGATAGTAAAACACTGAAGTTTTAGCAACAGGATTGCAGTGTCATGGCATGTAATATTAAACAAATTGAGCTGAAGTCTTTCATCTTTTAGAATGATCATGTTCGTTTCAGTTCCTTGTTATGTACATCCCAGACCTTTGTTAAAGTTACATTCTCAAGAGAGTTTTAACAATCGGTGCCATCTCAGCTCAGATAATGCATTGAAGATGTGGGATTAAAATATGTCTGTGTCCCAATGTTCGCTCAAACTGATTCTATTTCTAAAGTGGCATTTACAGAATCTTACATGGTTTTATGCAGTTTTTGAGAAAAACTAAAGATAATTCTGAACGTACAAATTCACCCCACAAACGTATATGTGTGTGCGTGCAGGGGAGACCGAGTGAGTGTGTGCATTTGGGTGTGCGTGGGATGGGGCGATGATGTGAGTGTCTGTGAGAGTGTGTGTATGTGTATGTGTTTGAGTGTAATGGGGTATACATCTGTGAAAAGGTGTGTGTGTGGGTGGGAGTGTGGGAGTGTGTATGTGTATTGTGTGACAGGATGAGTGTGTGTGTGTGTGTGTGTGTGTGTGTGTGTGAGTGTGTGTGTGTGTGTGTGTATGTAGTGGGGTCAGCTGTAGTGTGACATAAACCCAAGGTCCCAGTTGAGGCCATCCCCATGGGTACCAAACATGGCTATCAGCCTCTGCTCGGCCACTTTTCGTTGTTGCCTGTCCCAAAGCCCACCTTGGAGGATGGTTACCTGAAGGATTGAGGTTGAAAGTACCTGATCGTTGAAGTGATCTCCGACTGGGAGGGAACACCTCTGTTTGGTGATTGTTACGCGGTGCCCATTCATCTGTTGCCGTAGCCTCTGCTTGGTCTCACCAATGTACCATGCATTGGGCATCCTTCCCTGCAGCGTATGAGAGAGAAAACGTTGGCCGAGTCACATGAGTACCTGCCGCGTACATGGTGTGAGATGTCCCCATGTGTAATGGCGGTATCCATGGCGACACTCTGACACGTTTTACAGTGTCTGCTGTGACAGGGTTGTTTGGTGTTGTCCTGAAGGCCGGGCAGTTTGCTGTGAACAATGGTCTGTTTAAGGTTTGGTGGATGTTTAAAGGTGAGAAGTGAAGGGATGGTGAAGGTCTTGGCGAGGTGCTCATCCTCATCGATAATGTGTTGCAGGCTGTGGAGAATGTGACATAGTTTCTCAGCTCCTGGTAAGTACTGGATAATGAAGGGGACCCTGTTGGTTGCAGCTCGTGTCTGTCTCCTGAGGAGGTCATTGCAGTTTCTCCCTGGGGCATGTCAGAACTGGCGATTGATGAGTTAAGCATCGTATCACATTCTTATCAGGGCATCCTTGTGTACTTCCAAGTGCCCCTCACATTCCCCCTCACCTGAACAGATCCTGTGTAAGTGTACGGCTTGTACAGAGGGGACGGCTGTTTTAATATGTTGAGGGTGGGTTTGTGGTTGAGTGAGGTGCTGTGGTGTCCATCCTTGATGGAGATGCATGTGTCCAAGAATGAGACAGATACTAAACAGGAGTCCATGGTGAGTTTGATGGTGGGATGAAACTCGTGAAATGTTGGTGAACATAAATGTTGGGAGAGTGCAGCATTGTTCTGACATGAACACAACCAAGGTTGAGGGGATCAATTCTCCTGACATGGCCCCAGAAGCACGTGTTGTCCCAGTGACCTAACAGCTCCATCTCTGATCTTCTAAGCTACTGCCTGTGGTTTACATCCCTTCTGGGGATACTTTCAATTTAAACATTCTCTCCAATTAAAACCCTCTCACTGCATTATCTCCATTCAAATTAAGTTAATCTCTGACCTAATGTCTTTAAAAATCTGCATGGCTGCTTTGAGATCATCGAACTGTACAAACATTGAGCTTGCTTGACCTCTATACTGTCCTGTTGGCATTTAACAGGAAAGCTGGGAATTTGTCTTGCAAACGTTTCCTCCCCTGTCTAGGTGACATCCTCAGTGCTTGGGAGCCTCCTGTGAAGCACCTCTGTGCAGTTTCCTCCGGCATTTATCGTGGCCTGTCTCTGCCGCTTCCGGTTGTCAGTTCCAGCTGTCCGCTGTAGTGGCCGGTATATTGGGTCCAGGTCGATGTGTTTGTTGATAGAGTCTGTGGATGAGTGCCATGCCTCTAGGAATTCCCTGGCTGTTCTCTGTTTGGCTTGTCCTATAATGGTAGTGTTGTCCCAGTCGAATTCATGTTGCTTGTGTTCTGCGTGTGTGGCTACTAAGGATAGCTGGTCGTGTCGTTTCGTGGCTAGTTGGTGACACCTTTGTAATAATTAAAAACACAGAAATAGAGAACACACACCAGATCATCAACGCCACACTCACAGGAATCCAATTCACTAGAGAGGAAGAAAAGGACAACCAACTCCCATTCCTAGACGTGATGGTACAGAGAACACCGAACGGTGAATTCACCACAAAGATTTACAGGAAAGCCACACACACAGACCAAGTCCTAAACCATGAAAGCAACCACCCCAACACACACAAACAAAGTTGCATCAAGACACTATTCAAAAGGGCCACAACACATTGCAGCACACCAGAACTACAAAAAGAGGAAGAGGAACACCTATACAAGGTATTCGCCAAAAACAGATACCCTCGCAATTTCATCAACAGATGCCTAAGGGAGAGACAACGGAACGACGACATGCCGCAACCCAAAGGACTAGCCTCACTACCATACATCAGGAGCATTTCTGAACTGACAGTCAGACTACTGCGACCACTAGGACTCATAACAGCACACAAACCAACAGCCACGCTCAGACAACAACTCACCAGAACGAAGGACCCGATACCCAACGTGAGCAAAACCAATGTAGTGTACAAACTCCCATGCAAGGACTGCACAAAACACTACATCGGACAAACAGGAAGACAGCTAACGATTCGTATCCATGAACACCAACTAGCCACGAAACGACACGACCAGCTATCTTTAGTAGCCACACACGCAGAAGACAAGCAACATGAATTCGACTGGGACAACACTACCATTATAGGACAAGACAAAAAGAGAACAGCCAGGGAATTCCTAGAGGCATGGCACTCATCCACAGACTCTATCAACAAACACATCGACCTGGACCCAATATACCGGCCACTGCAGCGGACAGCTGGAACTGACAACCGGAAGCGGCAGAGACAGGCCACTATAAATGCCGGAGGAAACAGCACAGAAGTGTTTCACAGGAGGCTCCCAAGCACCTGAGGATGTCACCTAGACAGGGGACGAAACGTTTGTAAGACAAATTCCCAGCTCGACGAACAGAACCACAACAACTAGCACCCGAGCTACAAATCTTCTCCCAAACTCATTTAACAGGAAAAAATGCAGGTGAAATAAAGTTATTCCACACTCAATAATTTATATTTACATTCAATGAGTTGGACCAAGATAACAGTAATCCTAAAGGTGGAAGATTCATTGAAAATATTTGATTTGCAAGTAATGATAGACACAGTGAAAAGTTTTATCTTGTGAGCAATACAGGCAGCTCACAGAGTTAAGTAACATAGATAAGTAAACAATAGGGAAACAGCAGCAGGAACAACAACACAGGTACAGGCAAATATTGAGAGTCTGTGAGACCGTTCAGTATTCTAACAACAGTAGGGTAGAAACTGTTTCAAAACCGGTTGGTGCGTGTGTTCAGGCTTCTGTACCTTCTCCCCGATGGTAGAGGTTGGAGAAAAACATTGCCAGGGTGGGATGGATCTTTGAGAATGCTGGAGACCTTTCCTTGACAGTGGGCCTGGGAGATGGATTCTATAGATGGGAGGTTGACCTTTGTGATTGTCTGGGCCGAGTTCACCACTCTCTGTAACCATCTCCGATCTTGAATGGTACAGTTGCCAAACCAGGTAGTGATACATCCAGACAGAATGCTGTCGATGGTGCACCTATAAACGTTGGCAAGGGTATTCTCTGTCAGTAATATCCGATGTTCTGGAGGGATCAGTGTTGAAGGGTTGGTTTGTTGATGAGAGTGTGATGAGAGCTGGCTTCCAAAAGCAACCTCTCCAACCGTACTCTCAGGAATCTCGTCCCCATCCAGAAACAGCAGCCACTTGATGACCACCTTCAACATTCAATCCTGCAGATCCTCGAAAATCTTGTGCAAGATCATGTTGGATACCACTGACCATCAACTGAATGCAGAGATGGGGATTTTTCCAAAATAGATTAGAAATAAAGGATAAGCCACAGAGACACCCCAGATGGGACTTGAACCCACAATCTCTGGCATTGGAGGCCAGTGCCTTATCCATTAGGCCACTGGGGCCCCACATGCAGGTTGCCAATGGCAGCCTTTAAATACTGCACCCTGACCTCTCATAGTGTGTGTTTCTGAGTGTGAGATGCTTACTGATTGTTTTTTACCCCTTCCATCTCATGCTAAATTGTTGGCTGCTTGATAAATTGATCCCGCCTCCCATTTCTGCCCAAATGGACAGATGAAAAATCAACCAAACTCCAACTTTCTGGATTAGTGGTGCTGGAAGAGCACAGCAGTTCAGACAGCATCCAAGTAGCTTCGAAATCGACGTTTCGGGAAAAAGGGCTTTTGCCCAAAATGTCGATTTCGAAGCTACTTGGATGCTGCCTGAACTGCTGTGCTCTTCCAGCACCACTAATCCAGAATCTGGTTTCCAGCATCTGCAGTCATTGTTTTTACCACCTTCAAACTCCAACTTTGCACATCTCAAGTCTGAGGAAAATGGAGCAGACAGGAAAATAGCCAAGGGCTCAATGTTATTTTGTGCAGCACTTTCAAGATATTTGCAGTTACTGGGGAAGGAGGAAGTGGAGATGTTGCAAAAAGTTGCATTGAGGACAAATCAACACAATCTTAGCGGGCATTCAGCCCATTGTGGCTGTGCTGTCTCTTTCAGACAATTCACCCCAAGATCTCCCAAATCTCGGAATTGCCTTGTGCAAGTTTCTATTAAACAGCATTTGCCATAATCTCAACACAGGCACAATGATTTTTAACAGAGTAGTTTAAAAATCCAGTCAATTTGGATTGAGATGAAGTTGACATGGGATGAAAATCAGCCACTGCAAAGAGCAGGCTTAAAAATGAAATCCCAGATTTCAGAGGCCAGTGCCATAGCCATTAGGCCACGAGGGCACTATATTGGCAGACTACTGAAAACAGTTGACCTCAAATGAGTGTGACAGCCAAGCACACTCCCAGATCAGTGACAACACACTGAGGGATGCACTAAAGTTTCGGGCAGCTGCTGCCAAGGTGTAACAGGGAAACAACACAGTCTCAGGTCTTTCTGACAAATGATCACATCGTCCTTTCAGTTCTCAGACCCTCTTGGTGCCTGACACTGAACAGAGATCGTTCACTGCCCAAGTACAAAATGCCTTTCTTTCCACAACGATACAGAAGGTTTGAGAAATGTCAATATTCCAATGGTTTGTTGGTTCTTTTCTCTCTGCATAGACTGTACACAATTGATTTAGAACCTTTGTATGCATTTCCAAATAATGTTACAAACTGTTTCAATACTTTGTGAACAAAATCAAGTTGAAACGCAAATCAAATTTAGTCTCCCTTTGTCCCCATCACCAACAAGAATACTTGAGTAAAGTTGTGAGGAATTCATCAGATCAATGAGACTCCAGGAATTCTTCCAAGATGTCAGCAATGATCCCAATGAGCCAACCAACGAACGGGAACAGTCATCAGAGAGATCCATCGTGGAGCGACCAAAGAAGGAGTCAATTTGTATCCCTGCGGAGGGCCGCTGTCCTGGCCTTGAGATGTATGCTCAACCGTCAGGAGATGGGTGAATGTCAGATTTAAAAATCTCACAACACCAGGTTAGAGTCGAACATGTGGAAGCTCTAGGTTTCGGAGCACTGCTTCTTCATCAAGTGGTTGTGGAGAATAAGATTGCAAAACGCAGAATTTATAGCAAATGTTTACAGTGTGATGCAACTGAAATTGTATCTTGAGAAATTGTATCTGGATTGTTTGTGAAGTCTCTCATCTTTTAGAATGGCCAGGTTGGTTTTCGTTCTTTCATATGTAAATTGCAAATCTTTTATTAAAAGTTACATTCTCAAGTGAACTTTAACAATTGGTGTCGTGTCGGCCCAGATGATGCATTGAAGGTGTGAGCTCCCCTGTGTGAGGCTGTCTGTGCCACAATGGTCAGACTGATTCTAATCTAAAAAACAGATTTACAGCATCTCACATGATTCATACAGTTTTTGAGCAAAGTAAAATATAATTCTGTCAGTACAAGTTAATCACACAAACTTATATGTGTGTGTGTGTATATGTGTGTGAGTATATTTATGTGTGTGTGTGTATATGTGTGTGTGTGTGTGTGTATATGTGTGTGTATATGTGTGTGTGTATGTGTGTGTGTGGGTGTGTATGTGCGTGTGTATATGTGTGTATTTGTGTGTATATGTGTGTGTATGTGTGTGTATGTGTGTGTATGTGTGTGTGTATGTGTTTGCGCATATGTGTGTATATGTGTGTGTGTATATATTTTTGTGTGTGTGTGGGTGTGTGGGTGTGGGTGTGTATGTGTTTGTGTGTATATGTGTGTATATATGTGCGTGTGTATGTGTATGTATGTGTGTGTGCATATGTATGTGTGTGTATGTGCGTGTGTGTGTATGTGTATTTTTGTGTGTGTATGTGTGTGTATATGTGTGTGCATGTCTGCATGTGTTTGTGTGTATGTGTGTATTGTGTGTGTATATGTGTGTGTTTGGGTGTGTGTGTGTGGGAGTGTATGTGTGTGTGTATGTGTATGTGTGGTGTATGTGTATGTGTGTATGTATGTGTGTATGTGTGTGCATATGTGTGTGTGTACATGTGTGTATTGGTGTGTGTATGTGTGTGTGCATGTGTGTGTATGTGTGTGTGCATATGTATATGTCTGTGTGTATATATGTGTGCGTGTGTGCGTATGTTTGTGTGTCTTTATGTGCATGTGTATGTGCATAGAACATAGAACATAGAACATAGAACATAGAACATAGAACATAGAACAATACAGCACAGAACAGGCCCTTCGGCCCACGATGTTGTGCCGAACATTTGTCCTAGCTTAAACACCAATCCATGTACCTATCCAATCGCTGCTTAAAGGTCACCAATGATTCTGACTCTGCCACTCCCACAGGCAGCGCATTCCATGCCCCCACCACTCTCTGGGTAAAGAACCTACCCCTGACATTCCCCCCTATACCTTCCACCCTTCACCTTAAATTTATGTCCCCTTGTGCGTGTGTGTGTATGTGTATGTGTGTGTGTGTGTGTATGTATGTGTTTGCGTGTGTGTGTATGTGGGTGTGCATGTGTGTGTGTGTATGTGGGTGTGTAGTTGAATGGGGTCACCTGTAATGTCCCAGTTGAGGCCATCTCCATTGTTACCAAACTTGGTGGTCAGCCTCTGCTCGGCCACTTTTCATTGTTGCCTGCCCCGAAGTCCCCCTTGGAGGAAGGGCCGAGGTCGAATGTCCCGAATTGCTGAAGTGTTCTCTGACTGGGAGGGAACACTCCTGTCTGTTGACACTCAGAACAGCCCCACCCCCCCACCCCATACACGCACGCGCACACACACGCACACAAACACGCGCGCACACATGCACACACACACGTGTACACGCACACACACACACATACAGACACACACGCGCACACACATGTACACACACGTATACACACATACACACACACGCACACACACACACACACGTATACACACATACACACACGCGCGCACACACACACACACATACACGCACACACACACACACTCACATGAGCGCACACACACGCGCACAGACACACAAGCACATATAAGTTTGTGGGGTGAATTTGTATTTGCAGAACTACATTTTACTTTGCTCAAAAACTGCATGAACTACAGAGCTAAGGAGAGAATTGTGGCAGTTCCCAGAATCAGGTGACTCAGTGGTTATCCCTACTGCCTCACAATACCAGAGTCCCAGGTTCAATTCCAGCCTGAGATAACTGCTTGTGTGGAGTTTGCACATTGCTCTGGTTTCCTCCCACAGTACAAAGGTGAATTGGCCATGTTAAATTGCCCATAGTGTTACCTGTTTCCACACTGTCGGTAGTCTAATCCAGGGGAAGGATCTGAAGGCCCGAATTTACGAGAGCTCTAAGCTCATGCCTTTCCAAGACTTCTCAGCGGTGGGAAACCAGAAAAGAAAACCTTACGATGATGAGCCTAAGACATAGGAATGGAAGTAAGGCCATTCAGCCCATCGGGTCCACCCCGCCATTCAATGGTGAATGATGGGCATTTCAACGCCACTTGGTGGCACTCTCATCGTCACCCTTAATTCCTTGCGTGATCCAGAATTTATCAATCTCTGCCCTGAAGACAATTAACATCCTGGCCTCTGCTGTGCTCCACGGCAATGAATTCCACAGGCCCACCACTCTCTGCCTGAAGAAATGTCTCCTCATTTCCGTTCTAAATTGACCCCCCTCTAATTCTCAGGCTGTGCCCATGGGTCCTGATGGAAACACATTCCCAGCATCCACCCTTTCTAAGCCATGCATTATCTAGTAAATTTGTATTCGATCTCCCCTCAACCTTCGAAACTCTAATCAATACAATCCCAGGATCCTCAGCTGTTCATTGTATGTTAAGCCTCCAATTCCAGGGACCATCTGTGTGAATCTCCGCTGGACATGCTCCAGTGCCAGTATATCCTTCCTGAGGTGTGGAGCCCAAAATTGGATACAGTATTTCAAATGGGGCCTAACCAGAGCTTTATAAAGTCTCAGAAGGACATCGCTGCTTTTACATTCCAACCCTCTTGAGATAAATGGCAACATTACATTTGTTTTCTTAACCACGGACTCAACCTGCAAGTCAACCTTTAGAGATTCCTGGACTATCATTCCCAGATTCCTTTGTACTTTGGCTTTATGAATTTTCTCACTGTTTAAAAAATAGTCCATGCCTGTATTCCTTTTTCAAAAGTGCAAGTCCGAGCATTTGCTCAGGTTGAATTTCATAAGCCATTTCCTGGACCAGTCTCCTAAACTGTCTAAATCTTTCTGCAGCCTCCCCACCTCCTCAGAACAACCTGCTTGTCTGCCTAACTTTGCATCATCGGTGAACTTCACCAGAATGTCCCCCAGTCCCTTCATCCAGATCATTAATATATAAAGTGAACAGCTGCGGCCCCAACACTGAACCCTATGGGACACCACTTGTCACCAGCTACCATTCCAAGAAAGAACCTTTTATCCCAACTCTCTGCCTTCTGTCAGACAGCCAATTCCCAATCCATGCCAATAGCTCACCTCGAACACCATGGACGCTCACCTTACTCAGCAGTCTCCCGTGAGGCACCTTATCAAAGGCCTTTTGGAAATCTAGGTAGATAACATCCACTGGGTTTCCCTGGTCTAACCTACTTGTTACCTCTTCAAAGAATTCTAACAGGTTTGTCAGGCATGACCTTCTCTTACTAAATCCATGCTGACTTGTTCTAATCCAACCCTGCACTTCCAAGAATTTAGAAATCTCATCCTTAATGATGGATCCTAGAATTTAACCTATAACCGAGGTTAGGCTAACCGGCCTATAATTTTCCATCTTTTATCTTGATCTTTTCTTGAACAAGGGGTTTACAACAGTAATTTTCCAATCATCTGGGAATTTCCCTGACTCCAGTGATTTTTGAAAGATTGAAAATAGCCTCGACTATTTCTTCAGCCACCTCCCTCAGAACTCTCGGATGTAGACCATCGAGGCCGGGAGATTTATCAATTTTTAGACCTTTTAGCTTTTCGAGCACTTCCTCTTTTGTAATGGCTACCATATTCAAATCTGCCCCCTGACTCCCCTTAATTGTTAGGATAATGCTCATGTCTTCCACTGTGAAGATTGACACAAAGTATTTACCAAGTTCTTCAGCCATTTCCTTATCTCCCTTCACGAACCGTCCTGCATCAATTTGGAATGGCCCAATTCCTCCTTTTGCCTCCCGTTTGTTTCTTATTTATTGAAAGAAACTTTAACAATCATTTCTAATATTACTGGCTAGCTTCCCTTCATATTTGATCCTCTCCTTCCTATTTCTATGTCTTTGTTATCCTCTGTTTGTTTTTGTCGTCTTCCCAATCTTCTGATTTCCCAGTGCTCTTGGCCACTTTGTAGGCTCTCTCTTTCCCTATGATACATTTCCTGACTTCCTTTGTCAGCCCTGGCTGTTTAATTCCCACCCCCTGACGGATAATGTTTCTGCCAAGACAAGACTGAGGGAGTTTGGGATCCAGTACTCTCTGAGGTATCCGGCGCTGCTCCGATAACCTTACATGGATCCGTACATCTCTTTGATACATCGGAGAAGGCAAGAGACTTTGTGGACAAATTAACCGAATCTGAACAATTTAGTATCTACAAATAGTGTTGTTTGGTTATGTCTTTGTTGTTTTTTAAAAAAACCGAGGAAGTCAAGTTGGAGCGTTCTTTTCCTTGTTTTCCCTATTGGTAATAATCCGGTTTAAACTGTGTTTGGTGGCGGTTGAGATGTGTACTTTCAATTTCTAAGTGTAGTTATACCAGAGGATGGGTGGGGTATTTACCCCAACGATCTTAAATGTTTTTTCTCTTTGTTGTGGTTCTGTTCGCCGAGCTGGGAATTTGTCTTGCAAACGTTTCGTCCCCTGTCTAGGTGACATCCTCAGTGCTTGGGAGCCTCCCGTGAAGCGCTTCTGTGCTGTTTTCTCTGATATTTATAGTGGCCTGTCTCTGCCACTTCCGGTTGTCAGTTCGAGCTGTCCACTGTAGTGGCCGGTATATTGGGTCTGGTCGATGTGTTTGTTGATAGAGTCTGTGGATGAGTGCCATGCCTCTCAGAATTCCCTGGCTCTTCTCTGTTTGGCTTGCCCTATAATGGTAGTGTTGTCCCATTCGAATTCATGTTGCTTGTCATCTGTGTGTGTGGCTACTAAGGATAGCTGGTCGTGTTGTTTCGTGGCTTTCTGTGTGTGTGGCTTTCCTGTAAACCTTTGTGGTGAATTCTCCGCTCGGTGTTCTCTGTACCATCAAGTCTAGGAATGGGAGTTGGTTATCCTTTTCTTCCTCTCGAGTGAATCGGATTCCTGTGAGTGTGGCGTTGATGATCTGGTGTGTGTTCTCTATTTCTGTGTTTTTAATTATTATGAAGGTGTCATCCATGTATCTGACCCAGAGTTTGGGTTGAAGTTGTGGTAAGACTGTTTGTTCTAACCTTTGCATTACTGCTTCTGTTATGAGCCCAGAGATCGGGGAGCCCATGGCTGTTCCGTTAATTTGTTTGTATATTTGGTTTTTGAATGTGAAGTGTGTTGTGAATTCACCACAAAGGTTTACAGGAAAGACACACACACAGACCAAGTCCTAAACTATGAAAGCAACCACCCCAACACACACAAACGAAGTTGTATCAAGACACTATACAAAAGGGCCACAACAAACTGCAGCACTCCAGAACTGCAAAAAGAGGAAGAGGAACACCGAGACAAAGTATTCGCCAAAAATGGATACCCTCGCAATTTCATCAACAGATGCCTAAGGGAGAGACAACGGAACGAGGACGTGCCGCAACCCAAAGGATTAGCCACACTACCATACATCAGGAGCATTTCCGAACTGACAGCCAGACTACTGCGACCACTAGGACTCATAACAGCACACAAACCAACAGCCACTCTCAGACAACGACTCACCAGAACAAAGGACCCAATACCCAACATGAGCAAAACCAATGTAGTGTATAAAATCCCATGCAAGGACTGCAGAAAACACTACATCGGACAAACAGGAAGACAGTTAACGATCCGTATCCACAAACACCAACGAGCCACGAAACGACACGACCAGCTATCCTTAGTAGCCACACACGCAGAAGACAAGCAACATGAATTCGACTGGGACAACACTACCATTATAGGACAAGACAAAAAGAGAACAGCCAGGGAATTCCTAGAGGCATGGCACTCATCCACAGACTCTATCAACAAACACATCGACCTGGACCCAATATACCGGCCACTGCAGCGGACAGCTGGAACTGACAACCGGAAGCGGCAGAGACAGGCCACTATAAATGCCGGAGGAAACATCACAGAAGTGTTTCACAGGAGGCTCCCAAGCACCTGAGGATGTCACCTAGACAGGGGACGAAACGTTTGTAAGACAAATTCCCAGCTCGACGAACAGAACCACAACAACGAGCACCCGAGCTACAAATCTTCTACCAAACTTTGAGTATTTTCTCTGTATTCATATTGCTATTCTATGGTATATTTACTTTCTATTCTGCTTATGTTTGTGGTACGGCTCTAGCTAGAAGGAGGGAAACTGTTTGGGATGGCTAGATGCCCACTTATGGGCAGTTTGGGATGGGTAGTTGCCCACTTTGGGCAGGAGGTGAGTTCCCCTATTCAGCGCCATTGGCACTTTATATGGTGGTTTGTATTGCTTTTAATCTTTGATAGTTTTGTAGGTTTGTTAAATGTAGTGGTTTCAGTTTATGTAGTTTTTATATTTGATGGATCATATGACCCTAAGGCTCAGTGATTTGTGGTTCGAGTTCCTCCTCTCTGGAATTTAAATGTTCCTGCAGAAGGTTATGGCTAATGACTTGATTAAATGGTGAACCTGGAATATCAAGGGAATTCGAGGAGAAAGTGAGGACTGCAGATGCTGGTGATCAGAGCTGAAAATATGTTGCTGGAAAAGCACAGCAAGTCAGGCAGCATCCAAGGAACAGGAGAATCGACGTTTCGGGCATCAGCCCTTCTTCAGGAATCAAGGGAAGTCACTCACCAATTAAGAGGAAGAAGGTACTTTTGAGTCTTAGAAAGGAGAAAGTGGATATTCCTTTGTTACAGGAGACACACTTGGATGACAGGGAGCATTTGAAACTACAGCAGAATGGCCTTGATTGGGTTTACTTCACATCATTTAATACCAGAAGTAGGGGAGTGGCTGTATTGGTGAGGAGGAATCTCCAGGTTAAGTTACGAGAGTGCGTTAAAGACACACACACAGGAGGTTTGTAATTCTTATAGCCTTGATAGATGGGAAAAATATGGTGTTTAAATGTTTATTGCCCTCCAGTGCATCCCCTCAAGTTTTTGTTTTCTAAATTGATCAGTCTTGTGTCCTGGCATATCATTATAGGGGGAGATTTTAACTGTCTCATGGATCCCACAGTACAGAGGTTGCCCAAAGGCCCCCCCCCACACCCGATCCCCTCTGTATAAACTAAACAATTAGTGGATCTGTGTGTGGAGTGAGGGTTGGTGGACATCTGGAGGTGTCTCCACCCTACAGGCAGGGATTTTACGGTTTTCTTTCCCAATCCACACAGATGTCACACCAGGATTGATTTTTTTCCAATCCCCGTGACAACCCTGGACTTGGTGGCACCTTGTACGATCGGTAATATTACCATCTCTGATCACACTCCAGTGTACCTGTTGGTTAAGATTAAGGACGTTACAGTGGGTCCAAGGCACTGGCAAATAGATCCCTTTATCCTCAAGGATAATACGTTTGTGGAGCATTTCTCTTGGGAATTTTGGGCGTTCCTAGACATTAACTCACGCTTGGTTAGTAGCCAATCCTTCCTTTCGGAAATTGCCAAAGCCTATGCCAGTGGGTCAGTTATTTCCTACTCTGCCAGTAGGAGGCGGAAGAAGGGTGAGCAGCAACGTCTCCTCGAAGCATAGTTGAAGGCAGCTGAGAAGGCCTACTTTGACAGGCCCTTGTTGGTCAAGTTACAGAGGATTACGGCGCTGCGGTCTGCTTTGAATTCCGTGCTCATGCAGACAGCAAAGAATGAGCTTACTTTTGCAAAGCAAAGGTTATATGATCATGGTGACAGGTCTGGTAAATACTGAGCATATCTCACAAGGAAAAGGAGAGCCCCTCAAGCCATTACGGTGATTAGGGAAGGGTCTGGGAACCGAACGTGTGACTCCAAAAAGATTAATGTGTCATTCCAGAGATTTTACTCTAAGTTATATCAATCTAAGGTTTGTGAGGAGGGTAGGGCCAAAATGGAGGCTTTATTCAAGGATCTGGAGCTCCCGGGTGTGACCCCTGAACAAGGGTCTTTTCTCAATGTCCCGTTATCAGAGCAAGAGGTGCAGGAGTCTGTGAAGCAGCTTCAGAGTGGAAAGGCACCCGGTCCTGATGGACTTCCCAGCGAATTCTAGAAGGAATTTATAAACATATTGTCAGGCCCGATGTTCAACATGTTTAATGACCCATACAGCCATGATTGTCTCCCGCCATCACTGACAGTGGCCAATATTTCGCTTGTTCTTAAAAAAAGGAAGGTCCCGGGGGACTGTGCTTTGTACAGGCCAATTTCACTCTTAAATGTGGACTTTAAAATCCTCTCTAATACTCTTGTGTTAAGGCTGGAGACTGTGTTACCTTCTATTGTTAAAGAGGACCAGACGGGCTTCATAAAGGGCCGCAGATCCTCCAATAATGTTAGGAGGCTGCTTAATGTAATTCAAGTGTGTCAACAACAGTCAATATAGGGATTGGTGATTTCTCTAGATACAGAGAAGGCGCTTGACCGAGTTGAGAGGCCGTACCTTTTCTATACTCTGGAGCGGTTTGTTTTGGGCGAAGTTTTTATAAGATGGGTAAAGGTTCTCCACAATGACACTCTTACTACAATCATCACCGACAGGGTGTGATCAAGCAATTTTCACATTTTTGGGGTCAGCCGACAGGTCTGTTCCCTTTCCCCACTGCTTTTTACAGTGGGGATTGAATCATTGGTGGAGGGCATTCATAGGGATCCCAATATATCAGCTCCAGACGTGGGGTCAAATTTACATCAGAGTTTATTGTATGTGGACGATGTCCTAATTCTTTCATCAAATCCAGCAGTTTCAGTCCCTCGCCTGTTAGCATTCATCTGTGTGTTTGTCACCTTTTTGGGGGACAAGATTAATCTTGCAAAATCAGAGGCTGTGCCTATGGTTGGTCTTATGAAAGTGTTAAATCTTGAGGGTGAATATCGATTCCCATTTAAATGGTCACAGGGGGGTGTTGTGTATTTGAGCATGTTCATTACTCCAGTTCTGAATCGGCTGTTCAAAGCCAATTTTGTTCAATTATTTGACAAAATCAAACAAACCTTCAAAGATGGAGGCGCTTCTGGTCTCGTGGTTGGGTCGGATAGCGCTTATTAAGATGAATATTCTCCCTCGTTTACTATCCCCTATATGGATGCTCCCCCTGATTTTGGATAAGCAAACATTCAGGAGACTGAACGGCTGGTTCAGCCCCTTTATTTGACATCGTCAGTGGCCCCTCATTAAATGAGCTAAACTGCGATTTTCTCACAGACTGGGGGGAGTGGATCTCCCAGACATTAAAAGCTACCAACGAAGCTCACTTTTATCCTACATGAGTGATTGGGCTTGTGGGGACCCTCTTTCAATATGGTTCGATATTGAAACCTCCCAGACTAAGGTGACCCCTTACTCACTTGCTGTGTTTGGACAAAATGAGGACAGTTAGGGAATATTTCCATAACCCAATAGTTATCGATACTGTTAAAGCATGGAGGGCAATTCGGCAGAGGGAAGGCAATCTTGGCAAGACATCTTCTCTTACACCGGGTATGCCGGGTTTTCAACCGGGGATGATAGATTCAGGATCCAAACATTGGACATCTCGGGGTGTGCCTTGCGTGGGCGTTTTGTTTGAGGGAGACACAATGATGTCCTTCGAACAGTTAGCATGGAAACACGAGCTACCGAACAGGGACCTCTTTCGTTTTTCTCAAGTTAGGGATCTTATTAAAAAAAAAACAACACATTTGACTGATCCCGACACCTCCGACATAGAGAGGAGGGTGCTCAGTGCTAAGAGTACACTTTCTGTCAGCACTTTATGTCATCAATTGGAGGGGGGGTACCCCCTCAGATGAATTCGATCGACTCTGTTGGGTTTGGGAGAGAGAGCTAGGTTTTGAAGTCTCCTCAGAGGCAAGGTATCAGTATGCAATTGGACCCATGCTTTACAGTTGAAGATTCTCCACAGGTCCCACTTGGCCCCAGACTGTTTGTCAAAATTTAAACCACTGGTATCTTCAACATGTTTCAAGTGCAAGGTCGGTACAGGCACTCTTCTCCATTGTCTCTGGTCCTGTGGGAAGCTTCAAACATACTGGAGAGCTGTGGTGGGTGCAATGGAGCGGATTTTGGGTGTAAGGGTGGAGAAGGACCCGATCTCTCTTCTTCTGGGCCTGCCCAGTGTGCTCCCTGCAGATGAGCAGACGAAAAACATCTCAATATCCTCATATTTTGTGCAAGAAAGAATATCTTGTTAGTTTGGTTATATGAAAACCCCCCTGGGCCTGTTGTGTTGGTGGAAGATTGTTATGGAGCACATCCCCTTGGATTTTCTCACCAGTATGGTACACAACAAAACTGAGGCGGGTTGGAATTTTTTTTACATTTTTCTTGTGTTTTTTTGAATTGTTTTGATTTGTATTGTTTTGTATTTGTTGTAATATTAAAAGATACATTTTTTCAATAAAAATATATTTTAAAAATTGTGATAGTCATTTAAAAAGGCTCTGTAACACGAGTGAAAATCTTCAAGAAAGCTTACACTTACAGAGTCATAGACTTGTCCAGACCCTTCAGTCCAACTCGACCATGCCAACCAGATCGCCTCAATTAATCTAGTCCCAGAAGGCAGCATTTGGCCCATATCCCTCATTTTTTCTTGTCTTTCTGGGACCATTCCTTCAATGATGGCTGTGCAAACATTGAGCTTGCTAGACTTCCATACTGTCCTGTTGGCATTGAACAGAAAAAAGTGCAGGTGAAATAAATTCATTCCACACTCAATAATTTATATTTTAAATTGTATGAGTCGGACCAAGGTAATAGTGACCCTAAAGGTGGAAGATGCATGAAAATATTTGCTTTGCAAGTAATGATGAAGCAGTTATGAAGGGGCTCTGACATCACCACGGTCTGCAAATCATAATCGGCTTAACCAGACTCAAGAACTAAAGAGAAACCAAGAACATCTCACCAATATTACCATGAAGTTTGGTCACAGTGAAGGATCAATAGCGAGACCGCAAAAACACATTTCATATCTCTCTGTGCTGTAATTTTCTGCTGTCTTTCTCCATTGAAATAATATCCAGCTGCTTTATTCTTCCTGCCAAAGTGTATAACCTCACATATTCCCACATTGTCTTTAATTTGCTTAATTTTTGCTACTCCCTTAACCCACCCATCTCCCTCTGTAAACTCTGTGAGTCAGCCTCAGCAGTTGCCTTCCCACAAATGTTTGTCCAATCTGTGGATGTGGCACTCCAAGTTCTCCAACGATGGCCTAACTACCTCACATCTCCATTGTAGCCTACTTGCAATTGTATTCAATACCTTGACTAAGAAAGGTAAGGACCCAAATGAATAGCCACAGCCCCATCAGTTCCAACCTTGAACCCCCAGATTTCAATCATTTCCATTGACATATTGGACATCATCATAAATACCAAACATGCAGGTAATCTGGGGTTCAGCTGGTAATGCTGACAGAATATAGCTTAGACTGACACCAACACAAACAAAACAGAAGCTGCTTTGTCCAGAAATTGGTAGCTCTATCTGTTGGAGCCCCAGTGATCTCATGGATAAGGCACTAACTTCCTAATCCAGAGATTGTGGGCTCAAATCTTATTTGGGATATGATTTTGTTGAAACCTTCACTGTGCAGCTGATCTCAATCCTGTCTGGTCACGTGTCCATGGCAACAAAATTAGGCATTCTCAATTGATCCTCAGCTGGAGAAATTTGACCTGATAGAAAATTGGCCAAACTAAATTAAACAGCAGCTATCGGCTCCAGAGAACAGTGCAACTAAGATCAAAGCGTAACAAAGATTCAAGAAGAACCAGTTCCAACCAGACTGAGTGTTGTATATTGGAGAAGTGTCAGCCTGAGACAATCCACTTGAGAGCTCCTGGCATGACAACAGTGAAGGGTATTGATGTGACCCCATTGGATGATGTGAACCCAGCTCATGACCGTATTGGCCAAAGCCACAGAAGATTCTGGAAGATCAGGGACAGGAGAGGGGGAAAACACACCTGAACGCCAAACCCTAAGCAAAGCCTTGACTGGGTCCTGCAGTGGAACTCTGACCATCTGCTCCAAACCTGTTCATAAAAGTCCTCGCGTGAGTCGTGCAGGCCATTCAGCCCATCACATCCACACTGACCCTCTGAAGAGCATCCCATTCAGGCCCAACCCCTATCCTCTCACCCTGCATTCCCCAAAGCGAATTCACTGAACCTGCACATCTATGGACTGTGGGAGGAAACCAAAGCACCCGGAGTCCCCCATGGAGAGAATGTGCAAACTCTACACAAACAGACACCCAAGGGAGGAATCAAAGCCAGGTCCCTGACACTGTGAGGCAGCAGTGCTACCCACTGAGCCACCATGCCATCCCCAGGAGAATCTCAGCAGGTTTTCAGCCATTGTGACTGTGTTTTCTCTTTCATATAATTCACCTCAATCCTGCAAATCTTGTGCAAGAAGATGTTGGGCACCACTTCTCATCAACTGAATGCAGATTTTCTGAAAGTAGATTAGAAATCAAGTTGACGAAGGGCAAGTGACGGACACCCCAGATGGGACTCGAACCCACAATCCCTGGCTTAGAAGGCCAGTGCCATATCCATTAGGCCACTGGGGTCACACAGAAGGCAGAATATCACAGCCTTTATGTACTGCACCCGACCTCTCATACTGTGTGTTTCTGAGTGTTATACTCTCACTGATTGTTTTTGACCCCTACCATCTCATGCTGAATTGTTGGCTGCTTGATTAATCAATCTCACTTCCCATTTGTCCCCAAACCGTCAGATGAGAAATTAACCAAACTCCAATGTTGCAAAACTCAAGTCTGTGGAATATGGAGCAGACAAGAAAACAGCAAAGGGCTCAATGTTATTTTGTGCAGCACCTTGAAGATATTTGCAGTTCGTGGGGAAGATGTAAGTGGAGATGTTGCAAACAGCTGCATTGAGGACAAATCAACAGAATCATAGCAGGAATTCAGCCCATTGTGGCTGTGCTGTCTCTTTCAGACAATTCACCCCAAGATCTCCCAATTCCTAGAATTATCTTGTGTAAGTTTCGAATAATCATCGTTAAAAATCAGACAACACCAGGTTGTAGTCCAACAGGTTTATCTCAAAGTACTAGCTTTCGGAGCGCTGCTGCTTCATCAGGTGGTTGTGGAGTATAAGATTGTAAGACACAGAATTTATGGCAAAAGTTTACAGTGTGATGTCACTGAAATTATATATTGAAAAAAATCTGGATTGTGTGTGAAGTCTCTCATCTTTTCGAATGACCAGGTTGGTTTCAGTTCTTTCATGTGTAAATCACAAAACGTTTTTCATTGCCAAGTGAAATGGCAAGCTGTCCAATAAAAGTTAAATGCTGTGAATGCTGGAAATCTGAAACAGAGAAAATGCTGGAGAAATCATGACTCAAAAACATGATTGAATTTTCTGAAAAAGTCACAAAGAGGATTTATGAGGGCAGAGAGGTGGATGTGATCTTTATGGACTTCAGAAAGGTGTTCGACAAGGTTCCCCATGGGAGACTGATCAGCAAGGTTAGATCTCATGGAATACAGGGAGAACTAGCTATTTGGATACAGAACTGGCTCAAAGGTAGGAGACAGAGGATGGTGGTGGAGGGTTGTTTTTCAGACTGGAGCCCTGTGACCAATGGAGTGCCACAAGAATCAGTGCTGGGTCCACTACTTTCCATCATTTATATATATGTTAGTATCATTATGAGGTATCATTAGTAAGTTTGCAGATGACACCAAAATTGGAGGTGTAGTGGACAGCAAAGAAGGTTACCTCAGATTACAACCGGATCTTGATTAGAAGGGCCGATGAGCTGAGGAGTGATGGGTGGAGTTTAATTTAGATCAATGTGAGGGGCTGCATTTTGGGAAAGCAAATCTTAGCTGGGCTTATAGACTTAATGGTAATGTCCCAGGGAGTGTTGGTGAACAAAGAAACCTCAGAGTGCAGGTTCATAGCTCCTTGAAAGTAGAGTCGAAGATCGATAGGATAGTGAAGAAGGCGTTTGGTATGCTTTCCTCTATTCTAAATCAGTTGTGTACAGTCTATGCAGAGAGATAAGAACCAACAAAACATTGGAATGTTGACATTTCTCAAAGCTTGTGTATCGTTGTGAACAAAAAGGCATTTTGTACTTGGGCAGGAACTGATCACTGTTCATTGTCAGGCACCAAGAGGGTTTGAGAATTGAAAGAATGATGTGATAATTTGTCAGAAAGACCTGAGACTGCGTTGTTTCCCTGTTACACCTTGGCAGCAGCTGACCGAAACTTTAGTGTATCCCTCAACATGTCATCTGAGATGTTGGTACATGCTGGGCTGTAACGCTCGCTTGATGCCAAGACTTTACACTTGCAAATGGCTATGTGTGCCCTTGTAGCATATTGGTTAAACCACTGTCCTCCAAAGTGTGGGATTGTGGGTTTAATTTCCCTCTGGGCTGCTTACGTTTTAAGCTTGGTCTTTGTAGCTGACTTTTGTCCCATGATTCCTGAAGAAGGGCTGATGCCTGAAACGTCGATTCTCCTGTTCCTTGGATGCTGCCTGACCTGCTGCGCTTTTCCAGCAACACATTTTCCACTCTGATCTCCAGCATCTGGAGTCCTCACTTTCTCCTCGACTTTTGTCCCATGCCAACTTTATCACGATCCAAATTGACTGCATTTTTCAACTACTCTGTTCAAAATCACTGTGCCTGTGTTGAGATTATAGCGAATGCTGTGTAATAGAAACATGCACAAGGCAATTCCAGGATTTGGGAGATCTTGGGGAGAATTGTCTGACAGAGACAGCGCAGCCACAATGGGCTGAATGCCCGCTAAGATTCAGTTGCTTTAGAACATATGACATTGATCAAAGAACAGTACAGCACCAAACAGGCCCTTCAGCCCACGATGTTGTGCCGACCATTGATCCTCATGTATGCACCCGCAAATGTCTGTGACCATATGCATGTCCAGCAGTTTCTTAAATGTCCCCAATGACCTTGCTTCCACAACTGCTGCTGGCAACGCATTCCATGCTCTCAAAACTTTCTGTGTAAAGAACCCGGCTCTGACATCCCCTCAAAACTTTCCTCCAACCAGCTTAAAATTATGACCCCTGGTGTTAGCCATTTCTGCCCTGGGAAATAGTCTCTGGCTATCGACTCTATCCATGCCTCTCATATCTTGTATACCTCAATTAGGTCCCCTCTCCTCCTCCTTTTCTCCAATGAGAAATGTCCGAGCTCAGTCAACCTCTCTTCATAAGATAAGCCCTCCAGTCCAGGCAGCATCCTGGTAAACCCCCTCTGAACCCTCTCCAAATCATCCACATCTTTCCTATAATAGGGCGACCAGAACTGGACGCAGTATTCCAAGTGCGGTCTAACCAAAGAAAGCATTTGTTCTCAATGCAACATTTTGCAACATCTCCACCTACTTCCTCCCCAATAACTGTAAATATCTTGAAAGCGTTGCACAAAATAACATTGAACCCTTTGCTATTTTCCTGTCTGCTCCATTTTCCTCAGACTTGAGTTGTGCAATGTTGGAGTTTGGTTGGTTTCTTGTGTGTCCGTTTGGGGACAAATGGGAAGCGAGATTGATTTATCAAGCAGCCAATTTTTTAGCATGAGGTGGAAGTTGCAAAAAACAATTAGTGAGAGTATAAAACTGAGAAAAACACAATATGAGCCATCAGGGTGCAGTATTTAAAGGCTGCCAGTTTGACAGCAGTCATGTAGCCCCAGTAGCCTCATGGATAAGATATTGGGCTCCTAAGCCAGGGATTGTAGGTTCAAATCCTATCCTGAGTGCCTAACTTTCATAGGTTGTCCTCTTTGAACTTTACTTCTAATCGACATTATAAACATCCCCATGTCTGCATTCAGTTGATGGGAAGTGCTGTCCAACATGAACTTGCACAAAGTTGTCGGGGATCTGCAGGATTGGGTCGAAATTGCCTGAAAGAGACAGCAGAGCCACAATGGGGAAAGAACTGCTGAGATTCTCCTGGGACTGTCATGGTGACTCACAGCGTCAGGGACCTGGCTTTGATTCCTCCCTTGGGTGTCTGTTTGTGTCGTGTTTGCACATTCTCTCCATGGGGTACTCGGAGTGCATTGTGTTCCTCCCACAGCCCAAAGATGTGCAGGTTCGGTGGATTGGTTTTGGGGAATGCAGGGTGAGAGGATAGGGGTTGGGCCTGGATGGGATGCTGTTCAGAGGCTGAGTGTGGACTTGATGGGCTGAATGGCTTGTCCCCCTCACTCTAGGGCTTTTATGAACAAGTTTGGAGCAGATGGTCAGAGCTCTGCTGCAGATCCCAGTCAAGGCTTTTCTAAGGGACTGGCATCCAGGTGTGTGTTCACATCCTTCTTTTCCCTGACCTTCCAGAATGTTCTGTAGCTTTGGCCAAAGGGATCATGATCTGGGTTCACATCATCCAATGGAATCACATTGCCAGGAGCTAGACAACGGATTTACTCAGACTGACACTTCCAGTCATCGAGTCATAGAGATGTACAGCACAGAAACACACCCTCGGTCCAACCCGTCCATGCCGAACAGATATCCCAACCAAATCTAGTCCCACCTTCCAGCACCCGGCCCATCTCCCTCCAAACTCTTCCTATTCATATACCCATCCAGATGCCTTTTAAACAATGTAATTGTACCAGCCTCCACCACTTCCTCTGGCAGCTCATGCCACACACACGCACCACCCTCTGCCTGAAAAAGTTGCCCCTTAGGTCTCCTTTATATCTTTTCCCTCTCAACCTAAACCTAAGCCCTCTAGTTCTGGAGTCCCCCACCCCAGGGAAAAGACCTTGGCGGTTTACCCTATTCATGCTCCTCATGATTTTATAAACCTCTGTAGGGTCACCCCTCAGCCTCCGATGTTTGGATCTTCCCCTTAGAGGAACTGATATCAGCTTCCACCGCTGTGACTCTGTGTTCAACCTCATCCGTCCTCTTTTCCAGGTCTCCCAGCTGCTGTTCATGCTTCTGCAGCATGATAGAGATCGGAGCCAGCTTCACCTCTATCTGCTTCCCCAAAATCTCGTGAGATTTCGCGAGCTCCTTCCCCAGGGCCTGGTAGGTAATCGAGTCCGAGGATCCTGCAGGCTGGGCCGGGGGCCTGGCCCCGGACACTGCTCCTCCCTTCTCCAACATCCCTGGACGTTGAAAACGCAGGTAAGTTGATTTTTCACAATGTCCTGGGACTCCACAACCTTTTCAGAGTCCCAGGATATCGCGATGGTCTGGATTGGGCAGGATAGAAATTCTTCCCCCTTGTGCTGTGGTGCGAAGCTCTGCAACATGATTGTCTGAGATCACCGCCATCTTGGATCCCCAGAGTGCAGTGAGAGTATAAAACTCAGAAAAACACACAATGAGAGGTCAGGGTGCAGTATTTAAAGGCTGCCATTTTTGGGTTCACTGTGCAGCCCTAGTGGCCTAATGGATAAGGCATTGGCCCCCTGAGCCTGGGATTGTGGGTTCAAGGCCCATTTGGGGTGTCGGGCTCTGCCTTATGTGTCGTTAATCTTTAAGCCACTTTGCAAACATCCCCATCTCTGCATTCAGTTGATGGGATGTGCTGTCCCATGTGACCTTACAGAAGCCTTTTGGGGATCTGCAGGATTAAGGCTGAATTCCCAGAAAGAGACAGGACAGTCACAATGGCTGAAAACCTGCTGAGATTCTCCTGGGGATGGCATGGTGGCTCAGTGGGTAACACTGCTGCCTCACAGTGTCAGGGACCTGGCTTCGATTCCTCCCTTGGGTGTCTGTTTGTGTCAAGTTTGCACATTCTCTCCATGGCGTACTCCGGGTGCTTTGGTTTCCTCCCACAGCCCAACGATGTGCAGGTTCGGTGGATTGGCTTTGGGGAATGCAGGATGAGAGGATAGGGGTTAGGCCTGGATGGAATGCTTTTCAGAGGGTCAGTGTGGATGTGATGGTCTGAATGGCCTCCTCCCACCCCACTCTCGGGCTTCTCTGAACAAGTTTGGAGCAGATGGTCAAAGGCCCAGTCAAGGCTTTGTGAAGGGACTGCCATCCAGGTGTGTGTCCCTATGCTCCTTTTCCCTGATCTTCCCGAATGTTCAAATCAACATCATCACATTAAAGATATTTTGTTTCTTGTCTTAATGAGAAGGGATTTGCCTTCAAGAGCACAAAGGATTTGGATGTTGTCTCTTGAGGTTTGCTGATGAAACCGTTGATGTGCAGGGTCAACTGCAGATAATGGCAGAGACACTCTCTAGTGGTGACTGTCAGCGTTACCAGTCGTGAAGACTTCATCCAAGAAACTGACGGTGATCTTGGCCGCAGTCTCACTATGGCCTGCAAATCACAATCGGCTTAACCAGACTCAAGAACTAAAGAGAAACCAAGAACATCTCACCGATATTACCATGAAGGTTGGTCCCAGCAAAGGATCAACAGCGAGACTGCAAAAACACATTTCATATCTCTCTGTGCTGGAACCTTCTGCTGTCTTTCTCCATTGAAATAATATCCAGCTGCTTTATTCTTCCGACCAAAGTGTATGACCTCACACATTCCCTCATTGTCTTCCATTTGCTGCGTTTTTGGCTATTCCCTTAACCCATCCATCTCCCTCTGTAAACTCTGTGAGTCAGCCTCAGCAGTTGCCTTCCCACAAATGTTTGTCCAATCTGTGGATGTGGCACTCCAAGTTCTCCAACGATGGCCTAACTACCTCACATCTCCATCAGAGCCTCCTTGCAATTGTATTCAATACCTTGACTAAGAAAGGTAAGGACCCAAATGCATAGCCACAGCCCCATCAGTTCCAACCGTCAACCCCCAGATTTCAATCATTTCCATTGACATATTGGACCTTATCATAAATTCCAAACATGCAGGTAATCTGGGGTTCAGCTGGTAATGTTGACAGAATATAGCTTAGACTGACACCAACACAACCAAAACAGAAGTTGCTTTGTCCATAGATTGGTAGCTCTATCTGTTGGAGCCCCAGTGACCCCATGGGTACGACACTAACTTCCTAAACCAGAGATTGTGGGCTCAAATATTATTTGGGATTTTGATTTTGTTGAAACCTTCACTGTGCAGCTGATCTTAATCCTGTGTGGTCACGTGACCGTGGCAACAAAATCAGGCATTCTCAATTGATCCTCAGCTGGAGATATTTGACCTGACAGAAAATTGGCCAAACTAAATTAAACAGTGGAGCTCTGACCATCTGCTCAGAACCTGTTCAGAGAAGCCCTAGAGTGGGGTGGGAGGAGGCCATTCAGTCCATCATGTCCCCACTGACCCTCTGAAGAGCATCCCATCCAGGCCCAACCCCTATCCTCTCACCCTGCATTCCCCAAAGCCAATCGACCGAACCTGCACATCTTTGGGCTGTGGGAGGAAACCAAAGCACCCGGAGTACCCCATGAGAGAATTTGCAAACTCGACACAAACAGACACCCAAGGGAGGAATCAAAGCCAGGTCCCTGATGCTGTGAGGCAGCAGTGCTACCCACTGAGCCACCATGCCATCCCTAGGAGAATCTCAGCAGGTTTTCAGCCATTGTGACTGTCCTGTCTCTTTCAGGGAATTCACCCCGATATCCTGCATATCCTCAACATTCTGTATTTTTCTGACACAAGGTACCACCAAACCAACACAGACCTGGGGGTTCTCCAGAGATGAGAAATTGACTTGACCTTGATTGAAGATCAACCGTGAAGATGAGGGTTAAAAGTCGGACACCCCAGATGGGACTTGAACCCACAATCCCTGGCTTAGAAGGCCAGTGCCTTATCCATTAGGCCACTGGGGCCACATGTGTGTCGTTAAAATGGCAGCTTTTAAGTTTTGTTTTGCAAGAACACACTGACTGTGGCTCAGCCAGGACAGAGTCAGTGCCCTGAACTGAGGGGATTCTAAATCTCCTGGTTACATATGTTTTTCTCTTTACCGCCGCACTGCTACCTAACTGTGGTAGTGCATATATTTTCCCCAGCACCCATGTTGTGTGTGTGTAGGTGTGAGACACAGTGAAAGACAACAGATGGACAAATCTTTATTCAATTCCCACCACCAGGAAGAAAGGAAACACCCGAGTGGCCAGTGACAAGCATCAAAGGGCAATGCTGTGTGACCAAACAGTGAGGGGGAGGGCACTCTCTGAACAGCTCAAGGATGTTGGTAGACACTGCATGCTCCTTCTCCAGGGACACCCGGGCTCGAACGTAACCATGGAAGAGGGTCAGGCAATCGGCCCTAACAACCAGTTTGGCCAGGCCCAGGAGCAGACCCACGAGGAGATCCTCTGACCAACCCTCCCCCCTCGGCACTGGGTGCCCAATGATGGGGAGTGTGGGGGCTGAAGTCCAACCAGAAACGGAGGAGAAGGTTTCCCAGAAAGCTCAAAAGGGAGTGCAAGCGCCCTGTTCCATGGACTCCACAGCACCACAGAACAAGCAGTTGGGCTGGGAGTCTGTGAACCACAACAATCTGCGGACTGCCGCGTGCAATACCCTCCACCCCAGATCCCCGTGAGAAAGGGGGAGGACTCCCATGTAGAGAGCCCTTCACTGAGTGTCGTATTTGAGGTTACGCACCTGGTGGAAAAAATACGTCGCCAGGGCACCCCGCCGAGGGGGAGGCTCAATGTAAAGGTATCGCTGCAAGGTCTGAAGGTGGAACGTCGCTACCTGGGTGTGAACGCACACCAGCGACTGACCGCCCCCCTCAATATGGAGACTCAGGACCTGCGCAGTGACCCAGTGCATCTTTTTGTCCCAGAAGAAGTGAACCAACATTCTCTGGATGTCAGTGACAAAACCAGGAGGAGGGACCAAAGTGACCAGCCGGTACCACAGCATGGCAGGCACCAGCTGGTTTATGACCAACACTCGACTCCTGTGAGACAGCACTCGGAGCAGTCCTGTCCAGAGGCCTAGGCGAGGTGAGACTTTGGCCTCCAGCTCCTGCCAGTTCCCCGGCCAGGATTCCTCAGCCGGGCTGAGGTAGACCCCCAGGTCGAGGAGATGGTGGTACTCCAGCTGAACCCCCGTAACTCCTCCGGCAGAGACTCCACCCGTCACGGACTGACCAGTCGTCTGGAATATTGGGCCCAGTTGATCCTGGTGGAAGAGGCCGCTGAGTACAAGGCCTGGCACTCACACATCCTCCACAAGAGGCACAGGAAAGGCTCCACGCACAGGGAATCCAGCTGGCCGGACAGGGGGCATCCTTGGCGTACTCCTCTCCCAAAGCGAAGGGGCAGTGCCATGGAGTCATTATCTTTAAAATTAATTGCACCTGCCTCCACTTGGTCCACATCCACACAAGCATTTCCTGTCATGTACCTGTCCAAATGTCTTTCTCATAGATTCCATACAGTGTGGAAACAGGCCATTTGGCCCAACAAGTCCACCCAGACTCACTCCCCTACAGGTCCTCCTGACAAATGTACCCAACCTTCACATCCCTGAACAGTCTGGGCAATTTTGCATGGCTAATTTACTTGTGGGAAGAAACTGGAGCACCTGGAGGAAACACACACAGACACAGGGAGAAAGTGCAAAATCCACACAAATTGTCACCAGAGGCTGAAATTGAACCTCGGTCCCTGGTGCTATGAGACAGCAGTGCTAACCACGGAGCCAACTTGGAAACTCTACAAAAATAGTCACCCAAGGGAGGAATCATAGCCCGGTCCCTGACACTGTGAGGCAGCAGTGCTACCCACTGAGCCACCATGCCATCCCCAGGAGAATCTCAGCAGGTTTTCAGCCATTGTGACTGTGCTGTCTCTTTCAGACAATTCACCCCCCCATCCTGCAGATCCCCGAAAATCTTGAGCAAGAACATGTTGGGCACCACTTCCCATCAGCTGAAAGCAGACAAGGGGGATTTCTCCAAAGTCAATTAGAAATAACATTGACAGTGAACAAGCCATAAATAATCAGACACCCTAGATAGGACACGAACCCAAAAACTCCTGATATAGGAGACCAGTGCCTTATCCATTACGCCATTGGGGATATGCCCATCACGGTCAAATGGCAACCTTTAAATACTGAACCCTGCCCTGTCATATTGTTTTTTTCTGAGTTTTCTACTCTTACTGATTGTTTTTTACCCCTTCCATTTCATGCGAAATTGTCGGCTGCTTGATAAATTGATCTCGCCTCCCATTTGGCCCCAGACGGACATTTGAGAAATCACAGCCGGTCAGACAGTGTCCAAGGAGCAGGAGAGTCGACATTTTGAGCATAGGCCTGAGGAGATTGTGCTGGAAACATTGACTCCCCTGCTCCTCGGATGCCACCTGACCAGCTGTACTTTTCCAGCACCACACAGTTTGACTCTGATCTCTCACATCTGCAGTGCTCACTTTCTCCCAGTCGAGAAATCAACTCAACTCCAACTTTGCAGACCCACAGTTTGAGGCAAATGGAGCAGAAGGAAAAGGGCTCAATGTTATTGTGTGCAGCACTTTCAAGATATTTGCAGTTAGTGGGGAAGGAGGAAGTGGAGATGTTGCAAAAAGCTGCATTGAGGACAAATCAACAGAATCTTAGCGGGCATTCAGCCCATTGTGGCTGTGCTGTCTCTTTCAGACAATTCGCCCCAAGATCTCCCAAATCCCGGAATTACCTTGTGCAAGTTTCTATGTCACCTCATTTGCCATAATCTCAACGTAGGCACAGTGATTTTTAACAGAGTACTGTCGATGAAAAATTCAGTCAGCATGGATTGAGAGAAGTTGACATGGAATAAAAATCAGCAACAAAGCCCAGGCTTAAAAATCAAGCCCCCCAGATGGAACTTGAACCAACAATTACCAGCTTTGGGAAGCCAGGGCCTTATCCATTCGGCCCCTCAGGCTCCCACCTTGCACTCTCTGTTGAAAGTGTTGACCTCAAACGAGTGCGACAGCTGAGCATGTTCCAAGATCGAGGATGACATGTTGAGGGACACACTAAAGTATGGAGCAGCTGCTGTCAAGGTGTAACAGTTAAAGAACACTGTCTAAGGCCTTTCTGACCAGTTATGACATCGTCCCTTCATTTCTCAGACCCTCTTGGTGCCTCAGAATGAAGAGAAATCGTTTCCTGCCTCAGTAGAAAGATCTGCCCGAACTTGCGAGACCCCCCTTTGTGGAAGAGAACCAGCCCTATATTGGGACATTATGTTGCTAATGTTCATCTGGTTGATCAGTGGAAATTAAAAGCCATATCACACAACAGGCAGAGTCAATCTTTAGCTGAGTAGAAGTTCAGCAGAGAGAAACAGACTTACTTTGTGATAGAACAGGTAATTCCTGTCCCATTGATCTATTAACTGCAGGGAACTTTCAGATACGTGGTATCTTTAGAGCAATTAAATATCCTCCCAAGATATATGCTTTCACTCTCAACTGAAGATGTTATAACTTCAATGGCTAAGAGTATTAACCAATAAATCAATGCCAAGCCAGTTGAAGTATTACACTTGGCACATCATCATCACTGTAATTGCAGAATGCAGCATAACCTATTCCATCTTCTAACCTACTGACAGCCTACTTTTCAGAAGTCTCCTTACACGACTCTGAAAACAAATTAAAAGAAACCAATTAAACCAAATAAGCACTAATTAAAATGTCCCAGTCATTTAAAAAGGCTCTGTAACAAAAGTCAAAACCTCCCAAGAAAGCTGACACTTACAGAGTCACAGAGTTGGACAGATCCTTCGCTCCAACTCGTCCATGCCAACCAGATATCCGAAAGTTATCTCGTCCCACAAACCAGCATTTGGTCCATATCCCTCTGAAGCCTTCTTATTCATGTCCCCATCCAGCTGCCTTTTAAATGTTACAGAGTATTAGAGTTGTACAGCACGGAAACAGACCCTTTGGTCCAACTCGTCTATGCCGACCTGATATCCTGAATTAATCTAGTCCGACTTGCCAGCATTTGGCCCATATCCCTCTAAACCCACCCTGTTCATATACCCCCATCCAGATGCCTTTTAAATGTTTTGGAGGAGCCGGGGTTAGACTGGGGTGGACAAAGTTAAAAATCACACAACACCAGGCTATAGCCCAGTGGGTTTATTTGGAAGCACTAGCTTTCGAAGCGATGCTCCTTCACTGGGTGGTTGTCTTCACCTGATGAAGAAGCAGCGCTCTGAAAGCCAGTGCTTCCAAATAAACCTGTGGGATTATAACCTGGTGTTGTGTGACTTTTAACTTCTAAATGTTGTTATTGTACCAGCCTCCACCACTTCCTCTTGCAGCATGTTCCATATAAGCACCACCCTCTGCGTGAAAAGGTTTCCCCTTAGGTTCCTTTTAAATTATTATTCCTCTCACCTTAAACCTTTTCCCCTCTGTTTTTGGACTCCCCCACCCTGGGGAAAAGACTGAAGCTATTCACCCTATCCATGTCCCTCATGATTTTATAAACCTCTATAAGGTCACCCTTCAGCCTCCGACACTCCAGAGAAAATAGCCTCAGTCGATTCATCCTCTCCCGATAGCACAAACCCTGTAACCATTGCAACACCCTTGTAAATCTTTTCTGAATGCTTGCAAGTTTTACAACATCTTTCTATAGCAGGGAAACCAGAATTGAATGCAGTATTCCAAAAGGTGGCCTAACCAATATCCTGTACAGCCACAACCCAACATCCCAATTCCTATACTCAATACACCGACTCATAAAGGCAAGTGGATCAAATGCCTTCTTCACTGTGCTATCTACCTGCAACTCCTTCTCTTCCTAATCTGTGTGTATGTGAGTTACAATAATCTTTTTGCATTCTGATATGAATAGATTCACTCTTTTGTTAATTCAACATATCCAGGTTTAATTGGCTACTTTTAAACACCAATTCAATTGGTTTGGGAGGAAGACATCCACAAGAAAGGGTCCCTTTTTAAATTAACCTGTTAGTGACCAACCAAGGATCCAGGTAAATAAAGAAAGGAAACCATTTCATCCCTGCTCACCTCGGAGCTTAACAATTTGGGGTATCTGTCTGGAACTGTAATAACGTCGGGAACAATTCTCACACCAGCCTCTCTTTGTAAGTGCTCCATGTATTTACGAAACAATGCCCTTCACCAGAACATCTCAGTGAGATATTTAACAGTCCATTTACATTAATCACTCCAAGGGCATGATCTACATTAAGAATATAAACAGTAAGTGTTGAAACTCTCAGGTTTGGAAGCATCTGCTGAAAAAAACAAAATGAATATTGCAAATTGAGAATTGTGTTTCTCTCCATGGATGCAACCTGAGCTGCATTTCATTATTGCCTGATTTTATTGCAGATTTCCAGCACTTGTGGTATTTAACTTGTATATAATTTTTTTACGTAAGGAGAATGGAGACTTGAAAACATTGAATGGGACTTTTGCTCATTAACCTCTTGGGAATTGTCTGCTATTGAATGATTTGATTCAGACTTTAGATAAGGTGCAATCATGACAAAGTCTGTGGGATTGTACTTATTATATATCAAGGAACAGCTCATCAAATAAGGCAATCCTCTGAAACATATGATTTCTCAAGTTTGGGGAGAAAGGTATAAAAGATAAGTATTAGATGGGGTGAGATCTGATCAACTTCAGAAAAACTTTGATCTGAAAACTACAATTCTACAGTGAAAGTGAAATATTGCGAAGTGTATGGTTAATTGTCGATGATATTTGTTCCTCCTTATTTAATTTCTATAAGTATCTGTAGAGTAACTTATAAACATATATTTGCGACCCATTGTTATGCATAATTTTGGTAATTTTATAATTTGCCATGACTTTCTCTTCACCTTATTCAAGGAGAGTGTTTATTACAGTGAGTGATACCACACAGTATTTCAATTGCACTGAATTGGTTTTGAAAGATAACTCAATAAATGCAGGTTGATGCTGTAGATGGTTCCTGTCGATATATTTTGTTGACCTGTTCAGACGTGTTATGTTGTTAAGTCTTAGGCAGAAAGAGGAAGAAGGTATAAGTAAGGTTCAAGAAACTGAAGACAGAAAGAGCCCTGGAGATAACAGAAATGAACTCAAACTCGGAAATAGAGATATTTGAAGGGACCATGCAACGTTTATGGAAAACAGGATTAAGGAACCTCCAAGGCATTTTACAGAGGGATAACAAGCAACAGGTCACCAGGGAAAGGGTATGTCTTCTCAGAGCAAAGGAGGGAATTTACACATGGAGCCGGAGGAAGTGGGTGAGGTTCTTAATGAATAAACTGCATTGGTATTTCCAAAGATTCTGGGTAGTCCAAGATGGTGGACGGGAAAAGGTTGTGACTGTAAGAGCTGCCCCTTTTTTGAGGCATTTTAGGTGTTGGGGGTGATTTCCTCAAATTCCAGGAGCAGCAATTACTGTTTTATTATGGAACTTTGGAGAAAAGAAACCTCAAAACAACGGCACTTTTAAAAGGAAGAAAAACAGACAAAGAAAGCGTGTACTTGGTCAGGAGGGCGGGAGGGAAGAAACCTACACTGCTCACTGATATGGATAGGAAGGGTCGGGAGGGATATGGGCCCAGTGTGGGCGAATGGGACGTGATTAGATTAGGATATGTGGGCGGCATGGACGGGATGGACCGAAGGGTCTGTTTCCATGCTGTACATCTCTATGACTCTATGACATGGTGGATGGTGAGTCATGTATATTGATATTCTAGAGCATGTCAATATTAAAAAGGAGGTGTTGGGTGTTTTGAAAAGCATTAAGGTAGACAAGTCCCCAAGACCTGATGGAATCTATCATAGAATCCTGAGAGAGGCAGGTGTGGAAATTTTTACGGATTTGTACAAAATATTTGTATCCTTTATAGTCACAGGAGAATTCCCAGAGGACTGGAGAATACCCAATGTTGTTTCTTTCTTTAAGAATGGCAAAAAGAATAATTCAGGAAATTAAAGGCCAGATTGGCTTCCTGTTATTCATTGCTTGGACATCACTGTCTGTGCCTGGATGGTACCCTCTGGAAGTCACTCTGTAAAGATCTCCACCCCTCTACCTTGGGGTCTCAGGATCTCAAGGTGTTCCTCTCTTTGGCCAAGGTTTCGGTCCATGTGTAATGGTTTCCTGAATGTGGTTCCTGTGAAGTGCCTTGTGCCATGAAAAGGGATCCCTACATGCAGGCTGTAGTTGGGTTGAAGTGTTATGGAGAGCAGGCAGGAAAGTGGAGTTGAGGCCGAGATGAGATCAGCCATGATCGTGTGGAATGACAAAGCAGGCTCGAGGAGCTGAATTGCCGAATTTTTAAGATCTTCGGAACAAAACCAAAGACAGAGCTATCAATTGCCTGGGTGTCTAACATGGTATCTCACCTCAGATGCATCATGAAGAGGGTGTCCATGTTCAAAGCCAGGGGTTGTGAGTTCATATCCCATTTGGGCTGTTATGTTTTTAAACATGAACTCTGATCAGCACCCTGTGTCTGTTTGATCTCAATTCCAGTTAATAAGGGGAGATGGTGGTGCAGTGCTAGACCTGGAGTAGGAATCCAGAACACCAAGTTCATGGTGTAGGGGAGATGGACTGTAATCCCACCATACAAGGTGGTGAAATCTCAGCTCAGGAGGAGCTTTGTCTGATGGTAACCATATTTTGCTATTGAGGTTTGTTAGGAAGCTAACTGGTTCCATATTCTCCTTTCAGGAAGAAAACCTGGTGAGACTACAGACCCACAGCAATGTGGTTGACTCACCCTCTGGGCAATAAACACTGGCCTAGTCAGAAACATATCGCATTCCTTCCCTGTAGCTCGGTCACAATCCTGGAACACCCTCCATTGATTCATTGTAGGTTTACCTCCAACAAATGGTCAAAAATCACCCCACACCAGGTTATAGTCCAACAGGTTTATTTGAAAACATGAGCTTTCGGAGCATTGCTCCTTCATCAGGTGTAATGAGAGAGGAGGCATCAGACACAGAATGTATAAGTAAAATATCAAAGGGTCATACAAATGATGTGAATGTATTGAACAAATCCAAAATGGCCGACTCCCTCCTGTTAAATCTTCAATCAGTTCGAAAGGAGATACAGGCAGCACATGGATTGCAGTGGTTCAAAAAGATAGCTCCCAATCACCTTTCAGGGGAAACTAGGGAGAGGCAATAAATGTTGATCTAGCCAGCAATTTCACGCCCTAGAAATGAATAAAAACAATCCCACAATGGAATAAACCGCCAGGGGAAAAGTCATAGTGTAATGACTTGAAAACATCAAGCCCCAACTTTGGATGGTTTCTATTGTTATGTTTTACATTATCATCCAAAACGCACCAGTCATTGACATAAAGGTTATGGTTTGGAGGAGCAGTTGTTAGACTGGGGCGGACAACGTTACAAATCACACAGCACCAGGTTATAGTCCAACAGGTTTATTGGGTAACACTAGCTTTCGAAGAGCTGCTTCTTCATCAGGTGGTTGTGGAGCAGGATTGTAAAACACTGAAGTTTTAGCAACAGGATTGCAGTGTCATGGCATGTAATATTAAACAAATTGAGCTGAAGTCTTTCATCTTTTAGAATGATCATGTTAGTTTCAGTTCCTTGTTATGTACATCCCAGACCTTTGTTAAAGTTACATTCTCAAGAGAGTTTTAACAATCAGTGCCATCTCAGCTCAGATAATGCATTGAAGATGTGAGGTTAAAATCTGTCTGTGTTCGGTCAGACTGATTCTATTTCTAAAGTGGCATTTACTGATTCTGACATGGTTTTATGCAGTTTTTGAGCAAAACAAAACATAATTCTGATCGTACAAATTCACCCCACAAACGTACATGTGTGTGCGTGCAGGGAAGACCGAGTGAGTGTGTGCATTTGGGTGTGCGTGGTAGGGGGCGATGGTGTGAGTGTCTGTGAGAGTGTGTGTATGTGTATGTGTTTGAGTGTAATGGGGTATACATCTGTGAGAAGGTGTGTGTGTGGGTGTGAGTGTGGGAGTGTGTATGTGTATTGTGTGACAGGATGAGTGTGTGTGTGTGTATGTGTGAGTGTGGGAGCGTGTATGTGTATTGTGTGACAGGATGAGTGTGTGTGTGTGTGTGTGTGTGTGTGTGTGTGTAGTGCAGTGGGGTCAGCTGTAGTGTGACATGAACCCAAGGTCCCAGTTGAGGCCATCCTCATGGGTACCAAACGTGGTTATCAGCCTCTGCTCGGCCACTTTTCGTTGTAGCCTGTCCCAAAGTCCACCTTGGTGGATAGTTACCTGAAGGATCGAGGTTGAAAGTCCCTGATCGTTGAAGTGATCTCCGACTGGGAGGGAACACCTCTGTTTGGTGATTGTTACGCGGTGCCCATTCATCTGTTGCCGTAGCCTCTGCTCGGTCTCGCCAATGTACCATACATTGGGCATCCTTCCCTGCAGCGTATGAGATAGACAACATTGTCCAAGTCACATGAGTACCTGCCGCGTACATGGTGGGAGATGTCCCCATGTGTAATGGCGGTATCCATGGCGACACTCTGACACGTTTTACAGTGTCTGCTGTGACAGGGTTGTTTGGTGTTGTCCTGAAGGCCGGGCAGTTTGCTGTGAACAATGGTCTGTTTAAGGTTTGGTGGCTGTTTAAAGGTGAGAAGTGGAGGGGTGGGGAAGGTCTTGGCGAGGTGCTCATCCTCATCGATAATGTGTTGCAGGCTGTGGAGAATGTGACGTAGTTTCTCAGCTCCTGGTAAGTACTGGGCAATGAAGGGTACCCTGTTGGTTGCAGCTCGTGTCTGTCTCCTGAGGAGGTCATTGCAGTTTCTCCCTGGGGCATGTCAGAACTGGGGTTGATGAGTTAAGCATCGTATCACATCCTTATCAGGGCATCCTTGTGTACTTCCCAGTGCCCCTCACATTCCCCCCTCACCTGAACAGATCCTGTGTAAGTGTACGGCTTGTACAGAGGGGACGGCTGTTTTAATATGTTGAGGGTGGGTTTGTGGTTGAGTGAGATGCTGTGGTGTCCATCCTTGATGGAGATGCATGTGTCCAAGAATGAGACAGATACTAAACAGGAGTCCATGGTGAGTTTGATGCTGGGATGAAACTCGTGAAATGTTGGTGAACATAAACGTTGGGAGAGTGCAGCATTGTTCTGACATGAACACAACCAAGGTTGAGGGGATCAATTCTCCTGACATGGCCCCAGAAGCACGTGTTGTCCCAGTGACCTAACAGCTCCATCTCTGATCTTCTAAGCTACTGCCTGTGGTTTACATCCCTTTTGGGGATACTTTCAATTTAAACATTCTCTCCAATTAAAACCCTCTCACTGCATTATCTCCATTCAAATTAAGTTAATCTCTGACCTAATGTCTTTAAAAATCTGCATGGCTGCTTTGTGATCATGGAATTAAAACATTACCAAGTCAGTTTGATACATGTGGCAACAAACGTTTGATGAACTGGAGCAAAAGGGAGTGGAATTAATTTCTCAGCTCTCCCAAAGAGACAGCATAGACATGATGGGCTTCAGTATATGCAGTCACATTCGAAGATTCATTGATCTGAAATTAAACAGTCAAATGTCTGTTTCACCACAGTCGCCTCATCTGTTGTTCGTTTCCTCACTGATGCAGGAATTAGCATTGACCCATTTGTTCTTGTCTTTCTGGGACCATTCCTTCAATGTTGGCTGTACAAACATTGAGCTTGCTTGACCCCTATACTGTCCTGTTGGTATTTAACAGGAAAAAATGCAGGTGAAATAAAGTTATTCCAAACTCAATAATTTATATTTACATTGAATGAGTTGGACCAAGATAACAGTGACCCTAAAGGTGGAAGATTCATTGAAAATAATTGGTTTGCAAGTAATGATAGACACAGTGAAAAGTTTTTTCTTGTGAGCAACACAGGCAGCTCACAGAGTTCAGTAACATAGATAAGTAAATAATAGGGAAACAGCAGCAGGAACAACAACACAGGTCCAGGCGAATACTAAGAGTTTGTGAGACCGTTCAGTATTCTAACAACAGTAGGGTAGAAACTGTTTCAAAACCGGTTGGTGCGTGTGTTCAGGCTTCTGTACCTTCTCCCCGATGGTAGAGGTTGTAGAAAAACATTGCCAGGGTGGGATGGATCTTTGAGAATGCTGGAGACCTTTCCTTGACAGTGGGCCTGGGAGATGGATTCTATAGATGGGAGGTTGGCCTTTGTGATTGTCTGGGCCGAGTTCACCACTCTCTGTAACTGTCTCCAATCCTGAATGGTACAGTTGCCAAACCAGGTAGTGATACATCCAGACAGAATGCTGTCGATGGTGCACCTATAAACGTTGGCAGGGGTTTTTGCTGTCAGTAATATCCGATGTTCTGGAGGGATCAGTGTTGAAGGGTTGGTTGGTTGATGAGAGTGTGATGAGAGCTGGCTTCCAAAAGCAACCTCTCTATCCGCACTCTCAGGGATCTCGTCCCCATCCAGAAACAGCAGCCACTTGATCACCACCTTCAACATTCAATCCTGCAGATCCTCGAAAATCTTGTGCAAGATCATGTTGGTGACCACTGAGCATCAACTGAATGCAGAGATGGGGATTTTTCCAAAATAGATTGGAAATAAAGGATAAACCACAGAAACACCCCAGGTGGGAATTGAACCCACAATCCCTGGCTTAGGAGGCCAGTGCCTCATCCATTAGGCCACTGGGGCACAACCACACAGTTGCCGATGGCAGCTGGTAAATAATGCACCCTGACCTCTCATCATGTGTGTTTCTGAGTGTTGTATGCTTCCTGATTGTCTTTTACAACTTCCATCTCATGCTAAAAAATTGGCTGCTTGATAAATTGATCCCGCTTCCCATTTGTCCCCAAACGGACAGATGAGAAATCAACCAAACTCCAACTTTGCACAACTCAAGACTGAGGAAAATGGAGCAGTCAGGAAAATAGCAAAAGGTTCAATGTTATTGTGTGCAGCACTTTCAAGATATTTGCAGTTAGTGGGGAAGGAGAAAGTGGAGATGTTGCAAAAATCTGCATTGAGGACAATTCAACAGGATCTTAGCAGGCATTCAGCCCATTTTGGCTGTGCTGTCTCTTTCAGACAATTCACCCCAAGATCTCCCAAATCCTGGAATTACCTTGTGCAAGTTTCTACTAAACATCATTAAAAATCAGACAACAACAGGTTGTAGTCCAACAGGATTATCTCAAAGTACTAGCTTTCGGAGCGCTGCTGCTTCGTCAGGTGGTTGTGGAGTATAAGATTGTAAGACACAGAATTTATGGAAAAAGTGTACAGTGTGATGTCACTGAAATTATATATTGAAAACATCTGGATTGTGTGTGAAGTCTCTCATCTTTTAGAATGACCAGGTTGGTTTCAGTTATTTCATGTGTAAATCACAAAACGTTTTTCATTGCCAAGTGAAATGGCAAGCTCTCCAATAAAAGCTAAATGCTGTGAATGCTGGAAATCTGAAAAGAGACAGCACAGCCACAATGGGCTGAATGCCCGCTAACATTCTGTTGATTTCTCTTCAATGCAGCTTTTTGCAACATCTCCACTTTCTCCTTCCCCAGTAACTGCAAATATCTTGAAAGTGCTGCACAAAATAATATTGTGCCCTTTGCTATATTCCTGTCTGCTCCATTTTCCTCAGACTTGAGTTGTGCAAAGTTGGAGTTTGGTGGATTTCTTGTCTGTCCGTTTGGGGACAAATGGGAAATGGGATCAATTCATCAAGCAACCAATTTTTTAGCATGAGATGGAAGTTGTAAAAAACAATCAGTGAGAGTATAAACTGAGAAAAACACAATATGAGCCATCAGGGTGCAGTATTTAAAGGCTGCCAGTTTCACAGCACAAACGTAGTCCCAGTGACCTAATGGGTACAGCATTGGTATCTTCAGGCAGGGGTTGGGGGTTCAAGTCCCATCTGGGGTGGATACCCTTTCGTAGCTTGCCATCTTTCATCTTTACTTCTCATCTTCATTTTAAACGTCCCCATGTCTGCATTCAGTTGATGGGAAGTGCTGCCCAACATGAATTTGCACAAAGTTGTCGGGGATCTGCAGGATTCGGGTGAAATTGTCTGAAAGAGACAGCAGAGCCACAATGATGAAGAACTGCTGAGATTCTCTGAGGATGACATGGTGGCTCGATGGGTTTGGGACTGGATGGAATGCTCTTCAGAGACTGAGTGTGGATTTGATGGGCTGAATGGCTTGTCCCCCTCACTCTAGGGCTTTTATGAACATGTTTGGAGCAGATGGTCAGAGCTCTGCTGCAGATCCCAGTCAAGGCTTTGCTAAGGGACTGGCATCCAGGTGTGTGTTCATATCCTTCTTTTCCCTGACCTTCCAGAATGTTCTGTAGCTTTAGCCAAAGGGGTCATGAGCTGGGTTCACATCATCCAATGGGGTCACATTGCCAGGAGCTAGACAACGGATTTACTCAGACTGACACTTCCAGTCATCGAGTCATAGAGATGTACAGCACAGAAACACACCCTCGGTCCAACCCGTCCATGCTGAACTGATATCCCAACCCAATCTAGTCCCACCTTCCAGCACCCGGCCCATCTCCCTCCAAACTCTTCCTATTCATATACCCATCCAGATGCCTTTTAAACGATGTAATTGTACCAGCCTCCACCACTTCCTCTGGCAGCTCATGCCACACACACACACCACCCTCTGCCTGAAAAAGTTGCCCCTTAGGTCTCTTTTATATCTTTTCCCTCTCACTCTAAACCGAAGCCCTCTAGTTCTGGAGTCCCCCACCCCAGGGAAAAGACCTTGGCGGTTTACCCTATTCATGCTCCTCATGATTTTATAAACCTCTGTAAGGTCACCCCTCAGCCTCCGATGTTTGGATCTTCCCCTTCGAGGAACTGGTATCAGCTTCCACCACTGTGACTGTGTGTTCAACCTCATCCGTCCTCTTTTCCAGGTCTCCCAGCTGCTGTTCATGCTTCTGCAGCATGATAGAGATCGGGGCCAGCTTCGCCTCTAATCTGCTTCCCCAACATCTCGCGAGATTTCGCGAGCTCCTTCCCCAGGGCCTGGTCGGTAATCGAGTCCGAGGATCCTGCAGGCTGGGCCGGGGGCCTGGCCCCGGACACTGCTCCTCCCTTCTTCAACATCTCTGGACGATGAAAACGCAGGTAAGTTGATTTTTCACAATGTCCTGGGACTCCACAACCTTTTCAGAGTCCCAGGATATCGCGATGGTCTGGATTGGGCGGGATAGAAATTCTTCCCCCTTGTGCTGTGGTGTGAAGCTCTGCAACATGATCGTCTGAGAACACCACCATCTTGGATCCCCAGAGTGCAGTGAGAGAATAAAACTCAGAAAAACACACAATGAGAGGTCAGGGTGCAGTATTTAAAGGCTGCCATTTTATTTGTCATGTCTGTAGCCCCCGTGGCCTAATGGATAAAGCACTGGCTTCCGAAGTCAGGGATTGTGGGTTCAAATCCCACCTGGGATATCTGACTTTTCATAGTATGTCCTTTCGCTCTTACCTACTTTGCAAATGTCTGCATTCAGTTGATGGGATGTGATCTTGCACAAAACTTTTGGGGATCTGCAGGATTGGGGCAAAATTGACAGCACAGTCACAAGGGCTGAAAACCGGTTGAGATTCCCCTGGGAATGGCATGGTGGCTCAGTGGGTAGCACTGCTGCCTCACAGTGTCTGGGACCGGGCCTTGATTCCTCCCTTGGGTGTCTGTTTGTGTCGAGTTTGCACATTCTCTCCATGGGGTACTCCGGGTGCTTTGGTTTCCTCCCACAGTCCAAATATGTGCAGGTTCAGTGGATTGGCTTTGGGGAATGCAGGGTGAGAGGATAGCAGTTGGGCCTGGATGGAATGCTCTTCAAAGGGCCAGTGTGAATGTGATGGGCTGAATGGCCTGCCCTCCTCACCCTAGGGCTTTTATGAACAATTTGGAGCAGATGGTCAAAGCACCACCGCAGTTCAAGGCTTTGTGAAGGGACTGACATCCAGATGCATGTCCCTCTCCTCCTTTTCCCTGATCTTCCAGAATGTTCTGTGGCTTAGGCCAATGGGGTCACATCATCCAATGGGGTCACACCAATACCCTTCACTGTTGTCATGCCAGGAGCTATAAAGTGGATTGTCTCAGGCTGACACTTCTCCAATATACAACCCACAGTCTGGTTGGAACTGGTTCTTCTTGAATCTTTGTAACTCTTTGATCTTAGCTGCACTGTTCTCTGGAGCTGATAGCTGCTGTTTAATTTAGTTTGGCTAGACCTGGAGTAGGAATCCAGAACACCAAGTTCATGGTGTGGGGGAGATGGACTGTAATCCCACCATACAAGGTGGTGAAATCTCAGCTCAGGAGGAGCTTTGTCTGATGATAACCATATATTGCTATTGAGGTTTGTTAGGAAGCCAACTGGTTCCAGTGTCATGGCATGTAATATTAAACAAATTGAGCTGAAGTCTTTCATCTTTCAGAATGATCATGTTAGTTTCAGTTCCTTGTTATGTACATCCCAGACCTTTGTTAAAGTTACATTCTCAAGAGAGTTTTAACAATCGGTGCCATCTCAGCTCAGATAATGCATTGAAGATGTGAGGTTAAAATCTGTCTGTGTCCCAGTGTTCGGTCAGACTGATTCTGTTTCTAAAGTGGCATTTATAGAATGTGACATGGTTTTATGCAGTTTTTGAGCAAAACAAAACATAATTCTGAATGTACAAATTCACCCCACAAACGTATATGTGTGTGCGTGCAGGGGAGTGAGTGTGTGCATTTGGGTGTGCGTGGGAGGGGGCGATGGTGTGAGTGTCTGTGAGAGTGTGTGTATGTGTATGTGTTTGAGTGTAATGGGGTATACATCTGTGAGAAGGTGTGTGTGTGGGTGTGAGTGTGGGAGTGTGAATGTGTATTGTGTGACAGGATGTGTGTGTGTGTGTATAGTGCAGGGGGGTCAGAGGGGACGGCTGTTTTAATATGTTGAGGGTGGGTTTGTGGTTGAGTGAGGTGCTGTGGTGCCCATCCTTGATGGAGATGCATGTGTCCAAGAATGAGACAGATACTAAACAGTAGTCTATGGTGAGTTTGATGGTGGGATGAAACTCGTGAAATGTTGGTGAACATAAATGTTGGGAGAGTGCAGCATTGTTCTGACATGAACACAACCAAGGTTGAGGGGATCAATTCTCCTGACATGGCCCCAGAAGCACGTGTTGTCCCAGTGACCTAACAGCTCCATCTCTGATCTTCTAAGCTACTGCCTGTGGTTTACATCCCTTCTGGGGATACTTTCAATGTAAACATTCTCTCCAATTAAAACCCTCTCACTGCATTATCTCCATTCAAATTAAGTTAATCTCTGACCTGCTGTCTTTAAAACTCTGCATGGCTGCTTTGAGATCATCGAACTGTACAAACATTGAGCTTGATTGACCTCTATACTGTTCTGTTGGCATTTAACAGGAAAAAATGCAGGTGAAATAAAGTTATTCCACACTCAATAATTTATATTTACATTGAATGAGTTGGACCAAGATAACAGTGACCCTAAAGGTGGAAGATTCATTGAAAATATTTGATTTGCAAGTAATGACAGGCACAGTGAAAAGTTTGTCTTGTGAGCAATACAGGCAGCTCACAGAGTTAAGTAGCATAGATAAGTAAATAATAGGGAAACAGCAGCAGGAACAAAAACACAGGTACATGCGAATACTAAGAGTCTGTGAGACCGTTCGGTATTCTAACAACAGTAGGGTAGAAACTGTTTCAAAACCGGTTGGTGTGTGTGTTCAGGCTTCTGTACCTTCTCCCCGATGGTAGAGGTTGTGATTGTCTGGGCCGAGTTCACCACTCTCTGTAACCGTCTCCGATCTTGAATAGTATAGTTGCCATACCAGCTAGTGAGCAGAAGGGCTTATGCCCGAAACATTGATTCTCCTGTTCCTTGGATGCTGCCTGACCTGCTGCGCTTTTCCAGCAACACATTTTCAGCATACCAGGTAGTGATACATCCAGATAGAATGCTGTCGATGGTGCACCTATAAACGTTGGCAAGGGTATTCGCTGTCAGTAATATCCGATGTTCTGGAGGGATCGGTGTTGAAGGGTTGGTTTGTTGATGAGAGTGTGATGAGAGCTGGCTTCCAAAAGCAACCTCTCCAACCGCACTCTCAGGAATCTCGTCCCCATCCAGAAACAGCAGTCCCTTGATCACCACCTTCAACATTCAATCCTGCAGATCCCCGAAAATCTTGTGCAAGATCATGTTGGATACCACTGACCATCAACTGAATGTGGAGATGGGGTTTCTTCCAAAATAGGTCAGAAATAGAGGATAAGCGACAGAGATACCCCAGATGGGACTTGAACCCACAATCCCTGGCTTAGGAGGCCAGTGCCTTATCCATTAGGCCACTGGGGCCACAACTGCCATGGCAGCCTTTAAGTACTGCATCCTGACCTCTCATTGTGTGTGTTTCTGTGTGTTGTGCTCTCACTAATTGGTTCTTACCCCTTCCATCTCATGCCACATTGTTGGCTGCTTGATAAATTGATCCCGCCTCCCATTTCTCCCCAAATGGACAGATGAGAAATCAACCAAACTCCAATTTTGCACATCTCAAGTCTGCGGAAAATGGAGCAGACAGGAAAATAGCAAAGGGCTCAATGTTATTTTGTGCAGCACTTTCAAGATATTTGCAGGAACTGGGGAAGTTGGAAGTGGAGATGTTGCAAAAAGCTGCATTGAGGACAAATCAACAGAATCTTAGCGGGCATTCAGACCATTGTGGCTGTGCTGTCTCTTTCAGACAATGCACCCCAAGATCTCCCAAATCCTGGAATTACCTTGTGAAAGTTTCTATTTAACAGCATTTGCCATGATCTCAACATAGGCACAATGATTTTTAACAGAGTAGTTAAAAAATCCAGTCAATTTGGATTGAGATGAAGTTGACATGGGATGAAAATCAGCCACTGCAAAGACCAGGCTTAAAAATGAAATCCCAGCTTTCAGAGGCCAGTGCCATAGCCATTAGGCCACGAGGGCACTATATTGACAGACCACTGGAAACAGTTGACCTCAAATGAGTGTGACAGCCAAGCACACTCCCAGATCTGTGACAACACACTGAGGGACGCACTAAAGATTCAGGCAGCTGCTGCTAAGGTGTAACAGGAAAACAACACAGTCTCAGGTCTTTCTGACAAATGATCACATCCTCTTTTCAGTTCTCAGACCCTCTTGGTGCCTGACACTGAACAGAGATCGTTTTCTGCCCAAGTACAAAATGCCTTTCTTTCCACAACGATACAGAAGGTTTGAGAAATGTCAATATTCCAATGGTTTGTTGGTTCTTTTCTCTCTGCATAGACTGTACACAACTGATTTAGAACCTTTGTATGCATTTCCAAATGATGTTACAAACTGTTTCAAGACTTTGTTAATAAAATCACGTTGGGGGGATCCAAGATGGTGGCGACCCAGCAAGTCTGTGTCTATAGTGCTCTTCCCAAGACTTTGGTAAAGTGGGTCACCCACCCCCACCACACTCACCAAATCATTTATAATACCTGTTAAATTTAACTAGTTGCTATTCCTGATGAAGGGCTTTTGCCCAAAACGTCGATTTCGCTGCTCGTTGGATGCTGCCTGAACTGCTGTGCTCTTCCAGCACCACTAATCCAGTCATTACATTTAAATAGTCTAATATTTCTTAAAGATGACCAAAGGGAAGGGAGCCCGCAGCTCTCAGCAAGCAGGACCCCCTGCCCCACCCTCTCCCTCTTCAGCTGCAGCAGAGACGTCCACAGCCGCCCCGGGGGACTTACCTACAGTAACAGGTCTTGTGGAGATGATCTCTAAACTGGACGCGAAGATCGACGCCTTTATCGAGGAGTCCCAAAATCGATGGGACTCACTCTCGGCCGCGCTGCAGAAGCACGACTGAGACATCCAGGAAATTGAGCGCCGAGTCGGAGGGGCAGAGTTAAAGGCCGCGACCTCCGAAACTACAGCGCAATCGGCCGTGGATCAGGTCCGGACTCTCGAACAGCGAGTCCGGACCTTAGAGAATTACATTGATGACCTCGATAATCGAGGTCATCGGAAAAATATTCGTTTGCTGGGCCTTCCCGAACGGAAAGAGGAAGGCCAGCTTACAGCATTCCTGGAGCAGTGGCTGCCACAGCTTTTAAATCTGGAAGCTGGATCAGGCCAGGGAAGGGTAGAATGGGCCTACTGGGTCACAATACGTGGGCCCGGCTCGAACCAGCGCCCACGCCCGGTCCTGTTCCGGCTGCAGAACTATAGGGAGAGGCAGATACTCCTGGAAGCTTCTAGAAATCTTGGAAAAAAACCCCAAGCTATGATCTATAAAGGATTCAAGATCATGTTATTCCAGGACTTTTCCCCAGCTCTGGTCCGAAAGAGGAAGGCATTCGGCGAGGCGAAGAAGCGTTTCAGGGACTTAAATATTCAGTACTCCTTACGCTACCCAGCGTCGCGACGCTTTAACCATGAAAGATCCGTATATAACTTCGGATCACCAGAAAAGGCTAAGGAATTCTTGGACTCTCTTAGATAAACTGTAAGAGATAATGGATGTTGGTTTGCCTTTCCCCCCACTTTGGTTTATATCCCCCCTTTTTTCCTTCTTTTTTCTTACCTTACTGTTTAATATTATCATGGGGGGTGGGGAGAGGGATTTGATTTTCTCCCCCCCCCCTTTGGGGTTGTTTCCTTTTATTACTTTATGTGTTTATATGGGTATGTGTGTATATGTATATATATATATTATTTCTATAAATAAGCTGGGGGGCTTGGTTAGTGTTGGTGGGGGGAGGTGGTTACCTTATTCTATTTTACCTCTGTCTTTAGGAGCGGGGTTGTTTCTCCCTTGTTATTTTGTATTATTATATTTAATTATTATTTGTTGAGGTTGTAATTTTATAGTTATATGTTTATATATAGTATTAACATTCCCAAATATATCCAGGTGTTGGTGTGGGCGGGGGTAGGGTGCTCACTGTTAACTCTAGCTTTGTATTATATCTGAATTCTCCTCATTTTATTGAGGAGCGCATCGGTTGGGAGAGGATATGATGGACTTTTGGAGAGGAAGTGACACCCCCTGGGAACAGGGGGAAAATCTCCACTTAGGTACGTTTTATATTTTTTAAAATTTAGAAATAGTTTTTTATTATACTGTTGTGAGTGTGTTAGAGAGCCTTTATTTTTGTAAATTTTATATGCTCTATGCTCGGGATGTTCTAGATTGGGCTTACCCTCCCGAGGGGTCTCGGATTTGCCCGGATGATTATGGTTGATCAGTCGGTTAAGTGGTGCACCTGGAATGTCAAGGGGAGTAATTCGCCAGTCAAAAGGAAGAAAATATGATCAAATCTTAAGAAAGAAAGAGTCGATATAGCTCTCCTACAGGAGACACACCTGTCGGATAAAGAACACTTGAAATTACGACAGGGTGGATTTGATCAGGCCTTTTTTTCTTCTTTTAGCTCAAAAAGCAGGGGAGATGTTATTCTTGTTCGGAAGAATTTCCCTTTCAAAATTCTAAATCAGATAAAAGATGAATCTGGACGATATATTTTGATCAAAGCCCTCATAAATGGAGAAGAATATGGGATTTTAAATTTGTACTGTCCCCCGGCACACCCTTTTAATTTTATAACGGAAGCTTTTTCAAAATTGATGGCTTTTGGTGCCCGTCATACAATTATAGGGGGAGACTTTAATTGTATTATGGATCCGGAAATAGATAGGATTCCCAAAAGTACTGTAGGAGTATCTCCCAGATCTAGACAATTGGTGGATCTGAACAAAGAATTAAGATTAGTAGATGTATGGAGATGTCTTCATCCACAGGGCAGAGATTTTTCTTTTTATTCCAATCCACATAAATGCCATACCAGAATTGATATGTTTTTTGCCCCCTCGATTTTTAAAAATTCCATATCATCCTGTAAAATAGGTAGTATAGCAATTTCCAACCACGCTGCTGTATATATGGAAACTAAGGCGAGGAACAATGGGACATCCCTTCGGCATTGGCGTATGGACCCCTTCCTAATGAAAGACAGTTAATTTGTAAAGTACTTCTCTCACGAATTTAAAACTTTTTTAGAAATTAATTCAGGTACGGCTAGCAACCCATCAATGATGTGGGAGACCATCAAAGCTTACACGCGAGGTTTGATCATCTCCTATTCAGCGACCCAGAAAAAATTGAAGGGAGAACAACAGCGTCTGCTCGAAGCTCGCTTAAAAGTAGCTGAAACAGCATACGCTGATAGACCTTCTATTATTAAGTTGCAAAGGATTACGGCCCTTAGGACAGCTCTAAGCACCACACTTACCCAAACGGCTAAGAGGGAAATATTATTTGCAAAACAAAGGTTATATGAATATGGCGACAAACCGGGTAGATACTTCGCATTTCTTGCAAAGACAAGGAAGGCCCCTCAGACTATTACGTCTATCAAGGAAAGTACGGGTATTTTGACTCATGATCATAATAAGATAAATGCGATCTTTAGAGAATTTCATTCTGAGTTATATAAATCGCAGGATTGTGAAGATAGGACTAGGAGGATGCAGTAATTTTTTAAAATTTTGACCTTTCCGGGCCTAACTCCGGAACAGGTATCGGTCCTAAATGCTCCTCTAACAGTCCAAGAAATACTTGATGCAATCAGGCAACTTCAGAGCGGTAAGGCACAGGACCCAGATGGTTTTCAAGCTGAATTCTATAAAGAATTTACAGAAATATTGGCTGGTCCACTTATGGACATGTATAACTATGCATATAGTCAGGGCTGTCTCCCGCCTTCGCTGAAAGAGGCAAATATTTCTCTTATCCTTAAAAAAGGAAAGGATCCAGAAGATTGTACGTCATATAGACCAATATCCTTGCTAAATGTAGATTTTAAAATCCTTTCTAAAACGTTAGCACTGAGACTAGAAAGGGTACTGCCACATATTATAAAGGAGGATCAGACAGGGTTTATTAAGGGCCGTAGATCATCCAATAATATTAGAAGGGTTTTGAATATGATTCAAGCCTGTCATCAGGGAAAGATACCAGGAGTAGTAGTTTCATTAGACGTGGAAAAGGCATTTGATAGGGTTGAATGGTCATATTTGTTTTACACATTGGAAAGGTTTGGCGTTGGACAGGTGTTTACCAAATGGGTCTCAACATTGTATAGTGATCCCAAAGCAGTTGTGGTTACCAATGGATTAGGTTCGGATAGCTTCAGTGTGGGTAGGGGCTGCCGTCAGGGATGTCCTCTCTCGCCATTGTTATTTACGCTAATAATTGAACCACTAGCAGAAGCTATACGGGCTGATCCTAATATAACGGCCCCGAGGATTGGTACAGGTAAACATAAAATTACCCTTTATGCAGATGATGGTCTTTTATTCCTCAGTAATCCTCTGATGTCCGTACCTTGCCTAATCCAAGTTATTAATACATTTAGTGCATTCTCAGGCTATAAAATTAATTTTTCAAAATCGGAGGCTATGCCACTGGGTGGCCTTGCTATGCTACCCCACTTAGTGAACGGATCCCTTTTTCCCTTTCGTTGGTCCCTGGAGGGTTTCTTATACTTAGGCATTTTTATTACCCCAGTATTTGGTCAGTTGTATAAGGCTAATTTTGTGCATTTACTGGAAAGGATAAGGCAGGACCTCCAGCAATGGGGAGACCTTCCAATTTCCTGGTTGGGTAGAATGGCACTAATTAAAATGAATGTTCTGCCCCGTCTCCTATATCCTATGAGAATGCTTCCGGTGATGCTGCCGAGGATGGCTCTACGTAAATTATATGGCAGGCTGGGTTCCTTTATCTGGAATCATAGACGGCCCCTCATTAAGCTGAAGAAGCTACAGCTTCCACAGACAAGGGGAGGACTGGACTTCCCAGATTTTAGGAAATATCAGTTAAGTTCCCTATTAAGTTACATAGCTGATTGGGTCTTGTCTGATCCACAATCAATCTGGTTGGACATCGAGGCTTCTCAAGTAAAATATCCACTTATTAACCTCTTATTTTCAGACAAGAGGAAAATCATTACAGACCACTGTAAAAACCCTATAATACTAAACACAATTAAGGCTTGGAATATAATGCGGCAAAATGAGGGTAACTCACATAAAACATCCCCCCTATGCCCCGATAGTGGGAGCGTGGGGATTCCAACCGGGGTTTACAGATACCACTTTTAAACTCTGGAGATCCAGGGGTATCTCATGTCTAGGGGACCTATTTAAGGATGGGGTCCTGATGTCTTTTGAACAGCTGCGTCAGAAATTCGGATTACCTAATGGAGACCTGTTTCGATACTTCCAAATTCGAGATTATATACAGAAGAAGACTACGTTATTAGATCATCTTTATAAATCAGATAGAGAATGTAATGTTCTACGACCAGTGGGGATATCTTCCGTCAGCACTATTTATCATTTACTACATGATGAAGTATCGGGAGATATGGACAATCTGCTTAAAACGTGGGATCAGGATTTGGGACTAGAAATCTCTATAGAAATGTGGAATGATATTTGGGAAAATGCTAGAAGAATTACTATCTGTAACATAACCCAGGCTATCCAGATGAAGATACTTCATAGGGCCCATATAGCACCGGTTCGATTGGCAAAATTTAAGGCAGGAGCATCTCCAATGTGTCCCAAATGTAAAATAGAGGTGGGCACTCTTGTACATTGCCTATAGACCTGTCATAAGATCCGTAGATATTGGACTAAAATAGCAAGCACCCTGGCAGAAATTTTAGGAACGGAAATTAAAGTGGACCCTGTATCTCTCCTTTTGGGCTTTTCGAACTCTCCCTCCCTGGACATGTACGGGAAGAGACTATTCTCTCTTTCTGGAAAAATATTTTGGTGAACTGGGTGGCTGAGGGCTCCCCTGGACTTTCAAATTGGAACAGATTAATTATGGAATGTATTCCCCTTGACTTCCTTACAAATATGGTACACTGAAAGACCGAATTATTTTATA
>NC_092756.1:73488154-73525654 GCF_047496795.1 Chiloscyllium punctatum | reverse complement strand
CATCATCGGTGAACTTCGCCAGAATGCCCCTCAGTCCCTTCATCCAGATCATTAATATATAAAGTGAGCAGCTGCGGCCCCAACACTGAACCCTACGGGACACCACTTGTCACCAGCTGCCATTCCAAGAAAGAACCTTTTATCCCAACTCTCTGCCTTCTGTCAGATAGCCAATTCCCAATCCATGCCAGTAGCTCACCTCGAACACCATGGACGCTCACCTTACTCAGCAGTTTCCCGTGAGGCACCTTATCAATGGCCTTTTGGAAATCTAGGTAGATAACATCCACTGGGTTTCCCTGGTCTAACCTACTTGTTACCTCTTCAAAGAATTCTAACAGGTTTGTCAGGCATGACCTCCCCTTACTAAATCCATGCTGACTTGTTCTAATCCAACCCTGCACTTCCAAGAATTTAGAAATCTCATCCTGAATGATGGATCCTAGAATTTAACCTACAACCGAGGTTAAGCTAACCAGCCGATAATTTTCCATCTTTTATCTTGATCTTTTCTTGAACAAGGGGTTTACAACAGTGATTTTCCAATCATCTGGGAATTTCCCTGACTCCAGTGATTTTTGAAAGATTAAAAATAGCCTCTACTATTTCCTCAGCCACCTCCCTCAGAACTCTCGGATGTAGACCATCAGGGCTGGGAGATTTATCAATTTTTAGACCTTTTAGCTTTTCAAGCACTTCCTCTTTTGTAATGGCTACCATATTCAAATCTGCCCCCGACTCTCCTTAATTGTTAGGATAATGCTCATGTCTTCCACTGTGAAGACTGACACAAAGTATTTACCAAGTTCTTCAGCCATTTCCTTATCTCCCTTCACGAACCTTCCTGCATCAATTTGGAACGGCCCAATTTCTACTTTTGCCTCTCATTTGTTTCTTATGTATTGAAAGAAACTTTAACAATCATTTCTAATATTACTGGCGAGCTTACCTTCATATTTGATCCTCTCCTTCCTATTTCTATTTCTTTGTTATCCTCTGTTTATTTTTGTCGGCTTCCCAATCTTCTGATTTCCCAGTGCTCTTGGCCACTTTGTAGGCTCTCTCTTTCCCTATGATACATTTCCTGACTTCCTTTGTCACCCCTGCCTGTTTAATTCCCGCCCCCTGACGGATAATGTTTCTGCCAAGAGAAGACTGAGGGAGTTTGGGATCCAGTACTCTCTGAGGTATCCGGCGGTGCTCCGATAACCTTACATGGATCCGTACATCTCTTTGATACATCGGAGAAGGCAAGAGACTTTGTGGACAAATTAACCGAATCTGAACAATTTAGTATCTACAAATAGTGTTGTTTGGTTATGACTTTGTTGTTTTTTAAAAAACCGAGGAAGTCCAGTTGGAGCTTTCTTTTCCTTGTTTTCCCGATTGGGTAATAATCTGGTTTAAACTGTGTTTGGTGGTGGTTGAGATGTGTACTTTCAATTTCTAAGTGAAGTTATGCCAGAGGATGGGTGGGGTATTTACCCCATCGATCTTAAATGTTTTTTATCTTTATTTATATTGCTATTCTATGGTATATTTACTTTCTATTCTGCTTGTGTTTGTGCAACGGCTCGAGCTAGAAGGAGGGAAACTGGTTGGGATGGCTAGATGCTCACTTATGGGCAGTTTGGGATGGGTAGTTGCCCCCTTTGGGCAGGAGGTGAGTTCCCCTATTCAGCGCCATTGGCACTTTATATGGTGGTTTGTATTGCTTTTAATCTTTGATAGTTTTGGAGGTTTGTTAAATGTCGTGGTTTCAGTTTATGTAGTTTTTAGATTTGATGGAGCATATGACACTAAGGCTCAGTGATTTGTGGTTCGAGTTCCTCCTCTCTGGAATTTAAATGTTACTGCAGAAGGTTATGGCTAATGACTTGATTAAATGGTGAACCTGGAATATCAAGGGAAGTCACTCACCAATTAAGAGGAATAAGGTACTTTTGAGTCTTAGAAAGGAGAAAGTGGATGTTCCTTTGTTACAGGAGATGCACTTGGATGACAGGGAGCATTTGAAACTACAGCAGAATGGCCTTGATCGGGTTTACTTCACATCATTTAATCCCAGAAAGAGGGGAGTGGCTGTATTGGTGAGGGGGAATCTCCCATTTAAGTTACTAGAGTGTGTTAAAGACACACACAGAGGAGGTTTGTAACTCTTATAGCCTTGATAAATGGTGAAGAATATGGTGTTTAAATGTTTTTTGCCTTCCAGCCCAGCCCCTCAACTTTTTGTTTTCTAAATTGATCAGTCTGGAGTCCTGGCATATCATTATAGGGGGAGATTTTAACTGTCTCATGTATCCCACAGTACAGAGGTTGCCCAAAGCCACCACCCCCGATATCCTCTGTACAAACTAAACAATGAGTGGATCTGTGTGTGGAGTGAGGGTTGGTGGACATCTGGAGGTGTCTCCACCCTACAGGCAGGGATTTTACGGTTTTTCCCAATACACACAGATGTCACACCAGGATTGATTTTTTTCCAATCCCCGTGGCAACCCTGGACTTGGTGGCAGCTTGTACGATCGGTAATATTACCATCTCTGATCACACTCCAGTGTACCTGTTGGTTAAGATTAAGGACGTTACAGTGGGTCCAAGGCACTGGCAAATGGATCTCTTCATCATCAAGGATAATACGTTTGTGGAGCATTTCTCTCGGGAATTTTGGGCGTTCCTAGACAATAAATCACGCTCGGTTAGTAGCCCATCCTTCCTTTCGGAAATTGACAAAGCCTATGCCAGTGGGTCAGTTATTTCCTACTCTGCCAGTAGGAGGCGGAAGAAGGGTGAGCAGCAATGTCTCCTCGAAGCACGGTTGAAGGCAGCTGAGAAGGCCTACTTTGATAGGCCCTCATTGGTCAAGTTACAGAGGATTACGGCACTGCGGTCTGCATTGAATTCTGTGCTCACGCAGACAGCAAAGAATGAGCTTAATTTTGCAAAGCAAAGGTTATATGATCATGGAGACAGGCCTGGTAAATACTTAGCATATCTCGCTCGGAAAAGGAGCGCCCCTCAAGCCATTACGGTGATTAGGGAAGGGTCTGGGAACCGAATGTGTGACTCCAAAAAGATTAATGTGTCATTCCAGAGAATTTTCTCTAAGTTATACCAATCTGAGGTTTGTGAGGCGGGGCGGGCCAAAATGAAGGCTTTATTCAAGGATCTGGAGCTCCTGGGTGTGACCCCTGAACAAGAGTCTTTTCTCAATGTCCCCTTATCAGAGCAAGAGGTGCAGGAGGCTGTGAAGCAGCTTCAGAATGGAAAGGCACCCGGTCCTGATGGACTTCCCAGTGAATTCTAGAAGGAATTTATAAACATATTGTCAGGCCCGATGTTCAACATGTTTAATGACTCATACAGCCATGTTTGTCTCCCGCCATCTCTGAGACAGGGCAATATTTCGCTTATTCTTAAAAAAGGGAAGGTCCTGGGGGACTGTGCTTTGTACAGGCCCATTTCACTCTTAAATGTGGACTTTAAAATCCTCTCTAATACTCTTGTGTTCAGGCTGGAGACTGTGTTACCTTCTATTGTTAAAGAGGACCAGACGGACTTCATAAAGGGCCACAGATCCTCCAATAATGTTAGGAGGCTGCTTAATGTAATTCAAGTGTGTCAACAACAGTCAATATAGGGATTGGTGATTTCTCTAGATACAGAGAAGGCGCTTGACCGAGTTGAGAGGGCGTCTGGGATCTCCCAGACATTAAAAGCAACCAACAATCTTGTCCTCATTCTTTCATCAAATCCAGCAGTTTCAGTCCCTCGCCTGTTAGCATGCATCTGTGTGTTTGGCACCTTTTTGGGGGACAAGATTAATCTTGCAAAATCAGAGGCTATGCCTATGGGTGGTCTTATGAAAGTGTTAAGTCTTGTGGGTGAATATCGATTCCCATTTAAATGGTCACAGGGGGGTTTTGTGTATTTGAGCATGTTCATTACTCCAGTTCTGAATCGGCTGTTCAAAGACAATTTTGTTTAATTATTTGACAAAATCAAACAAGACCTTCAAAGATGGAGGCCCTTCTGGTCTCGTGGTTGGGTCGGATAGTGCTTATTAAGATGAATATTCTCCCTCGTTTACTATCCCCTATATGGATGCTCCCCCTGATTTTCGATAAGCAAACATTCAGGAGACTGAACGGCTGGTTCAGCCCCTTTATTTGACATCGTCAGTGGCCCCTCATTAAATGAGCTAAACTGCGATTGTCTCACAGACTGGGGGGAGTGGATCTCCCAGACATTAAAAGCTACCAACTAAGCTCACTTTTATCCTACATGAGTGATTGGGCTTGTGGGGACCCTCTTTCAATATGGTTCGATATTGAAACCTCCCAGGCTAAGGTGACCCCTTACTCACTTGCTGTGTTTGGACAAAATGAGGACACTTCGGGAATATTGCCATAACCCAATAGTTATCGATACTGTTAAAGCACGGAGGGCAATTCAGCAGAGGGAAGGCAATCTTGGCAAGACATCTTCTCTTACACCGGGTATGCCGGGTTTTCAACCGGGGATGATAGATTCAGGATCCAAACATTGGGCAGTTAGGGGTGTGTGTTGCGTGGGTGATTTGTTTGAGGGAGACACAATGATGTCCTTCGATCAGTTAGCACGGAAACACGAGCTACCGAACAGGGACCTCTTTTGTTTATTTCAAGTTAGAGATTTTATTCAAAAAAAGACGACTTTTGACTGATCCCACCAACTCCGACATAGAGAGAGGGGTGATTTCGCCCCATATCCTGCAGACCCCACAAAGTTCTGTTCTTTTCTGACACAACATCCCACCAAACCCAACACAGACCAGGGGACATTTCCAGGGGAGATGAGAAATCGATTTGACATCAGACAAAGAAGATCAGTCGTGAAGACAAGGCTTAAAAGTTAGCCATCCCAGATGGGACATGAACCCATAATCCGAGGCTGAGGAGGCCAGTGCCTTATCCATTAGACCACTGGGGCCACATCTACCAAACTGAAATGGCAGCCTGTAAATACTGCACCCTGAACCTCTCATATTGTGTTCTTCTCTGAGTTTTATCCTCACACTGATTGGTTGTTCCCCCTTCCATCTCACGCTAAATCATTGACTGCTTGATAAAATTGATCTTACCTCCCATTTCGCCCCAAACGGACAGACAAGAAATCCATCAAACTCCAACTTTGCACAATTGCAGTCTGAGGAAAATGGTGCAGACAGGAAAATAGCAAAGGGCTCAATGTTATTTTGTGCAGCACCTTGAAGATATTTACAGTTAGTGGGGGAGGAGTAAGTGGAGATGTTGCAAACAGCTGCATTGAGGACAAATCAACAGAATCATAGCAGGCATTCAGCGCATTGTGGCTGTGCTGTCTCTTTCAGACAATTCACACCAAGATCTCCCAATTCCTGGAATTACCTTGTGCAAGTTTCTACTAAAGAGCATTTTCCATAATCTCGAAGCAGGCAAGTAATTTTTAACGGAGTAGTTGAAAAATCCAGTCAATTTGGATTGAGATGGAGTTGATATGGGATGTAAATCAGCCACCACAAAGATCAGGCTTCAAAAGTCAACACCCCAACAGGGATTTGAACCTCCAATGCACTCCATCAGAAGCTACAGTCTTACCCATTAAGCCACAAAAACTCAGTGACAGTACTCGATTGGGAATAGTTGATCTTAAACGAGTGCTAACGGCGAGCATATTCCAAGATCTGTCACGACACACTGAGAGATACACTAATGTTTCGGGCAGCTGCTGCCAAGTTGTACAGGGAAACAACACAGTCTAAGGTCTATCACAAATTATCACATCGTTCTTTAAATTCTCAGACCCTCTTGGTGCCTGACAATGAACAGAGATCGGTTCCTGCGCAAGTCCAAAATGCCTTTATTTTTCGTGACACAGAACTTTGAGAAATGTCAAAATTCCAGTGTTTTGTTGGTTCTTTTCTCTCTGCATAGACAGTGCTCAACTGGTTTAGAACCTTTGTCTGCATTTCTATTTGATTTTTTATGAATAAAGTATATTTTATAAATAAACAAAAATCTGGAGAGAGAGAAGATCTGCCCGAACTTGTGAGACCCCGCTTTGTGGAAGAGAGGCAGCCCTATATCGGGACAGGAAGGGGATTCCAATGGCTCAACATGTATTGTTCCAGTTAATACCCTCGCCTCCTTGACCACAAAGTGAAGTGGGAGATGGCACGGGGCAGGGTGACACTAGGCACACGGACACACAAGATGGCCGCTGAGCCATTAGTTGGCCACTTGGCACACAAGATGGCCGCCGGACCACAATATGGAGAGAGACAGCAGAGCAAACACAGACACTGCCTGGGGCCACCAGAATGCCAGCAAAATGCACTCACAAATGAGTTGATTATTTTAAGGCGGATGGGAGAGACAATACACATGAAGAACATACACTCCCCGCCAAAGGGTCTGGTCAGACAACACGTTTGATAGAAATGTTAGATACAGCCTCAATACAGAGTGATAATAGTCAGGGCTGCAGTAATCGGCCTTCTCAGGAAGAGCGATTAGCGCCCATTACTACAGCAACGGACTTCCGCGCAGATGCTGAAACTGACAACAACTGCACTGAAATTAACAAAGGCCACACTGGAACTGACAATAACTGCACCGAAACGATCAAGGATTCTGCAATGTTTACAATAAACAAGCCATGTTACAGAGACAATAACCTCATCACTGACCTATTATATCACAAAATGTATAACAGTATCTTGACCATGTGCTCCGGGTTGAGAGAAGAATCACAGCTGACCACTGTGCTGTTGGTGCTGCTCTCTCCCCGGAGCTCCGGGATTTCCTTGGACAATAAACTCTGTTGGTGAACCCCGACTCTGACTCAGGGCCTGGTGATTTTCAGCAGTTGCCTTCCCACAAATGTTTGTCCAATCTGTGGATGTGGCACTCCAAGTTCTCCAACGATGGCCTAACTACCTCACATCTCCATCATAGCCTCCTTGCAATTGTATTCAATACCTTGACTAAGAAAGGTAAAGGCCCAAAAGCATAGCCACAGCCCCATCAGTTCCAACCTTGAACACCCAGATTTCAATCATTTCCATTGACATATTGGACCTTATCATAAATACCAAACATGCAGGTAATCTGGGGTTCAGCTGGTAATGTTGACAGAATATAGCTTAGACTGACACCAACACAACCAAAACAGAAGCTGCTTTGTCCATAGATTGGTAGCTCTATCCGTTGGCTCTATCCCAGTGACCTCATGGGTAAGGCACTAACTTCCTAAACCAGAGATTGTGCGTTCAAGTCTTATTTGGGGTTTTGATTTGTTGAAACCTTCACTGTGCAGCTGATCTTAATCTTGTATGGTCACAGGACCATGGCAACAAATTTGAAATTTGACCAGACAGAAAATTGGCCAAACTAAGTTAAACAGCAGCTATCGGCTCGAGACAACAGTGCAACTAAGATCAAAGAGCTACAAAGATTCAAGAAGAACCAGTTCCAACCAGACTGAGGGTTATATATTGTGAAGTGTCAGCCTGAGCCAATCCACTTTATAGCTCCTGGCATGACAACAGTGAAGGGTATTGGTGTGACCCCATTGGATGATGTGAACCCAGCTCATGACCGTATTGGCCAAAGCCACAGAAGATTCTGGAAGATCAGATACAGGAGAGGAGGAAAACACACCTGACCGCCAAACGCTGAGCAAAGCCTTCAGTGGGTCCTGCAGTGGAGATCTGACCATCTGCTCCAAAACTGTTCATAAAAGACTTCGCATGAGAAGGGCAGGCCATTCAGCCCATCACATCCACACTGACCCTCTGAAGAGCATCCCTTCCAGGCCCAACCCCTATCCTCTCACCCTGCATTCCCCAAAGCCAATCCACCGAACCTGCACATCTTTGGGCTGTGGGAGGAAACCAAAGCACCCGGAGTACCCCATGGAGGGAATGTGCAAACTCGGCACAAACAGACACCCAAGGGAGGAATCAAAGCCAGGTCCCTGATGCTGTGAGGCAGCAATGCTACCCACTGAGCCACCATGCCATCCCCAGGAGAATCTCAGCAGGTTTTCAGCCATTGTGACTGTGCTGTTTCTTTCAGGGAATTCACCTCAATCCTGCAAATCTTGTGCAAGAAGATGTTGGGCACCACTTCCCATCAACTGAATGCAGACATGGAGATTTTCCCAAAGTAAATTAGAAATCAAGTTGACAAAGGGCAGGTAACTGACACCCCAGATGGGACTTGAACCCACAACCCCTGGCTTAGAGGGCCAGTGCCATATCCACTAGGCCACTGGGGCCACGCAGCCAGATGGAAATCACAGCCTTTATGTACTGCACCCGACCTCTCATACTGTGTGTGTCTGAGTGTTGTACTCTCACTGATTGTTTTTGACCCCTTCCATCTCATGCTAAATTGTTGGCTGCTTGATAAATCAATCTCACGTCCCATTTGTCCCCAAACGGACAGATGAGAAATTAACCAAACTCCAATGTTGCACAACTCAAGTCTAAGGAATATGGAGCAGACAAGAAAATAGCAAAGGGCTCAATGTTATTTTGTGCAGCACCTTGAAGATATTTGCAGTTAGTGGGGAAGGAGTAAGTGGAGATGTTGCAAAAAGCTGCATTGAGGACAAATCAACAGAATCTTAGCAGGCATTCAGCCCATTGTGGCTGTGCTGTCTCTTTCAGACAATTCACCCCAAGATCTCCCAAATCCCGGAATTACCTTGTGCAAGTTTCTATGTCACATCATTTGCCATAATCTCAATGTAGGCACAGTGATTTTTAACAGAGTACTGTCGATGAAAAATTCAGGATTAGTGGTGCTGGAAGAGCACAGCAGTTCAGGCAGCATCCAAGAAGCTTCGAAATCGACGTTTCAGGCAAAAGCTGTTCGGAATAAAGGCTGTGAGCCTGAAGCGTAGAGAGATAAGCTAGAGGAGGGTGGGGGTGGGGAGAATGTAGCATACAGTACAATGGGTGAGTGGGGGAGGGGATGAAGGTGATAGGTGGAAAAGGAGGTAGGCAGGTAGGACAAGTCCGAACAAGTCATGTGGACAGTGCTGAGCTGGAAGTTTGGAACTAGGGTGAGGTGGGGGAAGGGGAAATGAGGAAACTGTTGAAGTCCACATTGATGCCCTCGGGTTGAAGTGTTCCAAGGCGGAAGATGAGGCGTTCTTCCTCCAGGCGTCTGGTGGTGAGGGAGCGGCGGTGAAGGAGGCCCAGGACCTCCATGTCCTCGGCAGAGTTGGAGGGGGAGTTGAAATGATTCCAATGGCTCAACATGGATTGTTCCAGTTAATATCCTTTTTCAGATGGATAGAGCTGGAGAGAGAGTAAAGATTGTGGGAATTCGGGAAATGCTGACAATCTGTTTTAATATTTTGTTAATAAAATCAAGTTGAACCGCAAACCATATTTGGTCCCCCTTTGTCTGCATCACCAACAAGAATACTGAGGGAAAGTTGAGTTTAATTATATTGTGTTACTAATGTTCATCTGGTTGATCAGTGGAAATTAAAAGCCATGTCACACAACAGGCAGAGTCAATCTTTAGCTGAGTAGAAGTTCAGCAGAGAGAAACAGACTTACTTTGTGAGATAATACGTCATTCCTGTCCCATTGATCTCTTAACTGCAGGGAACTTTCAGATACGTGGTATCTTTAGAGCAATTAAATATCCTCCCAAGATATATGCTTTCACTCTCAACTGAAGATGTTATAACTTCAATGGCTAAGAGCATTAACCAATAAATCAATGCCAAGCCAGTTGAAGTATTACACTTGGCACATCATCATCGCTGTAATTGCAGAATGCAGCATAACCTATTCCATCTTCTAACCTACTGACAGCCTACTTTTCAGAAGTCTCCTTACACGACTCTGAAAACAAATTAAAAGAAACCAATTAAACTAAATAAGCACAAATCAAAATGTCCCAGTCATTTAAAAAGGCTCTGTCACAAAAGTCAAAATCTCCCAAGAAAGCTTACACTTACAGAGTCACAGAGTTGGACAGATCCTTCGCTCCAACTCGTCCATGCCAACCAGATATCGGAAAGTTATCTAGTCCCACAAACCAGCATTTGGCCCATATCCCTCTGAAGCCTTCTTATTCATGTCCCCACCCAGCTGCCTTTTAAATGTTACAGAGTCTTAGAGTTATACAGCACGGAAACAGACCCTTTGGTCCAACCCGTCTATGCCGACCAGATATCCTGAATTAATCTCGTCCGACTTGCCAGCATTTGGCCCATATCCCTCTGAAGCCTTCTTATTCATGTCCCCATCCAGCTGCCTTTTAAGTGTTACAGAGTACTGGAGTTATACAGCACGGAAACAGACCCTTTGGTCCAACTCGTCTATGCCGACCAGATATCCTGAATTAATCTAGTTTGACTTGCCAGCATTTGGCCCATATCCCTCTAAACCCACCCTGTTCATATACCCCCATCCAAATGCCTTTTGAATGTTTTGGAGGAGCCGGTGTTAGACTGGGGTGGACAAAGTTAAAAATCACACAACACCAGGTTATAGCCCAGTGGGTTTATTTGGAAGCACGAGTTTTCGAAGCGATGCTCCTTCACTGGGTGGTTGTCTTCACCTGATGAAGAAGCAGCGCTCTGAAAGCTAGTGCTTCCAAATAAACCTGTGGGATTATAACCTGGTGTTGTGTGACTTTTAACTTCTAAATGTTGTTATTGTACTAGCCTCCACCACTTCCTCTTGCAGCATGTTCCATATAAGCACCACCCTCTGCATGAAAAGGTTGCCCCTAAGGTTCCTTTTAAATTATTATTCCTCTCACCTTAAACCTTTCCCCCTCTGTTTTTGTACTCCCCCACCCTGGGGAAAGGACTGAAGCTATTCACCCTATCCATGTCCCTCATGGTTTTATAAACCTTTATAAGGTCACCCTTCAGCCTCCGATGCTCCAGAGAAAATATCCTCAGTCTATTCATCCTCCCCCGATAGCACAAACCCTGTAACCCTTGCAACACCCTTGTAAATCTTTTCTGAATGCTTGCAGGTTTTACAACATCTTTCTACAGCAGGGAAACCAGAATTGAACGCAGTATTCCAAAAGGTGGCCTAACCAATATCCTGTACAGCCACAACCCAACATCCCAATTCCTATACTCAATGCACTGATTCATAAAGGCAAGTGGATCAAATGTCTTCTTCACTATGCTATCTACCTGCAACTCCTTCTCTTCCTAATCTGTGTGTATGTGAGTTACAATAATCTTTTTGAATTCTGATATGAATAGATTCGCTCTTTTGTTAATTCAACATATCCAGGTTTAATTGGATACTTTTAAACACCAATTCAAATGGTTTGGGAGGAAGACATCCACAAGAAAGGGTCCCTTTTCAAATTAATCTGTTAGTGACCAATCAAGGATCCAGGTAAATGAAGAAAGGAAACCATTTCATCCCTGCTCACCTGGGAGCTTAACAATTTGGGGTATCTGTCTGGAACTGTAATAACGTGGGGAAAAATAATCACACCAGCCTCTCTTTGTAAGTTCTCCATGTATTTACGAAACAATGCCCTTCACCAGCACATCTCAGTGATATATTTAACATTCCATTCACATTAATCACTCCAAGGGCATGTTTTACGTTCGGAATATAAACAGTAAGTGTTGAAATTCTCAGCTTCGGAAGCATCTGCTGAAAAAATCAAAATGAATATTGCAAATTGATAATTGTGTTTCTCTCCACAGATGCTGCCTGACCTGCATTTCAGTATTTCTTGATTTTATTGCAGATTTTCAGCACATGTGGTATTTAACTTGTGTATAATTTTTTTACGTAAGGAGAATGGAGACTTGAAAACATTGAATGGGACTTTTGCTCATTAACCTCTTGGGAATTGTCTGCTATTGAATGATTTGATTCAGACTTTAGACAAGGTGCAATCATGACAAAGTCTGTGGGATTGTACTTATTATATATCAAGGAACAGCTCATCAAATAAGGCAATCCTCTGAAACATATGAATTCTCACCTCAAGTTTGGGGAGAAAGGTATAAAGGATCAGTATTAGATGGGGTGAGATCTGAACAACTTCAGAAAAACTTTGATCTTAAAACTACAATTCTGCAGGAGAGTGTTTATTACAGTGAGTGATACCACACAGTATTTCAATTGCACTGAATTGGTTTTGAAAGATAACTCAATAAATGCAGGTTGATGCTGTAGATGGTTCCTGTCGATATATTTCGTTGACCTGTTCAGACGTGTTATGATGTTAAGTCTCAGGCAGAAAGAGGAAGAAGGTATAAGTAAGGTTCAAGAAACTGAAGACAGACAGAGCCCTGGAGATAACAGGAATGAACTCAAACTAGGAAATAGAGAATTTGAAGCGACCATGCGATGTTTATGGAAAACAGGATTAAGGAACCTCCAAGGCACTTTACAGAGGGATAACAAGCAACAGGTCACCAGGGAAAGAGTATGTCTTCTCAGAGCAAAGGAGGGAATTTACACATGGAGCCGGAGGAAGTGGGTGAGGTTCTTCATGAATAAACTGCATTGGTATTTCTTTAGGATTCTGGGTAGTCCAAGATGGAGGATGGGAAAAAGTTGTGACTGTAAGAGCTGCCTCTTTTTTGAGGCCTTTTTCTGTGTTGGGGGTGATTTCCTCAAATTCCAGGAGCAGCAATTACTGTTTTATTATGCAACTTTGGAGAAAAACAAACTCAAAACAACGGCACTTTTAAAAGGAAGAAAATCAGACAAAGAAAGTGAGTACATGGTCAGGGGGGCGGGAGGGAAGAAACCTACACTGCTCACTGATATGGATAGGAAGGGTCGAGAGGGATATGGGACCAGTGTGGGCGAATGGGACGAGATTAGATTAGGATATGTGGTCAGCATGGACGAGTTGGATCGAAGGGTCTGTTCCCATGCTGTACATCTCTATCACTCTCTGACATGGTGGATGGTGAGTCTTGTATATTGATATTCTAGAGCATGTCAATATTAAAAAGGAGGTGTTGGGTGTTTTGAAAAGCATTAAGGTAGACAAGTCCCCAAGACCTGATGGAATCTATCATAGAATCCTGAGAGAGACAGGTGTGGAAATTGCTACGGATTTGTACAAAATATTTGTATCCTTTATCGTCACAGGAGAATTCCCAGAGGACTGGAGAATACCCAATGTTGTTTCTTTCTTAAAGAATGGCAACAAGAATAATTCAGGAAATTAAATGCCAGATTGGCTTCCTGTTATTCATTGCTTGGACATCACTGTCTGTGCCTGGATGGTACCCTCTGGAAGTCACTCTGTAAAGATCTCCACCCCTCTACCTTGGGGTCTCAGGATCTCAAGGTGTTCCTCTCTTTGGCCAAGGTTTCGGTCCATGTGTAATGGTTTCCTGAATGTGGTTCCTGTGAAGTGCCTTGTGCCATGAAAAGGGATCCCTACATGCAGGCTGTAGTTGGGTTGAAGTGTTATGGAGAGCAGGCAGGAAAGTGGAGTTGAGGCCGAGATGAGATCAGCCATGATCGTGTGGAATGACAAAGCAGGCTCGAGGAGCTGAATTTACGAATTTTTAAGATCATTCTGCTGGGCCACTTTTCGTTGTTGCCTGTCCCAAAGTCCACCTTGGAGGATGGTTACCTGAAGGATCGAGGTTGAAAGTCCCTGATCGTTGAAGTGATCTCCGACTGGGAGGGAACACCTCTGTTTGGTGATTGTTACGCGGTGCCCATTCATCTGTTGCCGTAGCCTCTGCTCGGTCTCACCAATGTACCATGCATTGGGCATCCTTCCCTGCAGCGTATGAGATAGACAACATTGGCCGAGTCACGTGAGTACCTGCCGCGTACATGGTGGGAGATGTCCCCATGTGTAATGTCGGTATCCATGGCGACACTCTGACACGTTTTACAGTGTCTGCTGTGACAGGGTTGTTTGGTGTTGTCCTGAAGGCCGGGCAGTTTGCTGTGAACAATGGTCTGTTTAAGGTTTGGTGGCTGTTTAAAGGTGAGAAGTGGAGGGGTGGGGAAGGTCTTGGCGAGGTGCTCATCCTCATCGATAATGTGTTGCAGGCTGTGGAGAATGTGACGTAGTTTCTCAGCTCCTGGTAAGTACTGGACAATGAAGGGTACCCTGTTGGTTACAGCTCGTGTCTGTCTCCTGAGGAGGTCATTGCAGTTTCTCCCTGGGGCATGTCAGAACTGGCGATTGATGAGTTAAGCATCGTATCACATTCTTATCAGGCCATCCTTGTGTACTTCCAAGTGCCCCTCACATTCCCCCTGACCTGAACAGATCCTGTGTAAGTGTACGGCTTGTACAGAGGGGACGTCTGTTTTAATATGTTGAGGGTGGGTTTGTGGTTGAGTGAGGTGCTGTGGTGTCCATCCTTGATGGAGATGCATGTGTCCATGAATGAGACAGATACTAAACATTAGTCCATGGTGAGTTTGATGGTGGGATGAAACTCGTGAAATGTTGGTGAACATAAATGTTGGGAGAGTGCAGCATTGTTCTGACATGAACACAACCAAGGTTGAGGGGATCAATTCTCCTGACATGGCCCCAGAAGCACGTGTTGTCCCAGTGACCTAACAGCTCCATCTCTGATCTTCTAAGCTACTGCCTGTGGTTTACATCCCTTCTGGGGATACTTTCAATTTAAACATTCTCTCCAATTAAAACCCTCTCACTGCATTATCTCCATTCAAATTAAGTTAATCTCTGACCTAATATCTTTAAAACTCTACATGGCTGATCATGGAATTAAAACATTACCAAGTCAGTTTGATACATGTGGAAACAAACGTTTGATAAACTGGAGCGAAAGGGAGTGGAATTAATTTCTCAGCTCTCCCAAAGAGACAGCATTGACATGATGGGCTTCAGTATATACAGTCACATTCGAAGATTCATTGATCTGAAATTAAACAGTCAAATGTCTGTTTCACCACAGTCGACTCATCTGTTGTTCGTTTCCTCACTGATGCAGGAATTAGCATTGACCCATTTGTTCTTGTCTTTCTGGGACCATTCCTTCAATGTTGGCTGTACAAACATTGAGCTTGCTTGACTTCTATACTGTCCTCTTGGTATTTAACAGGATAAAATGCAGGTGAAATAAAGTTATTCCATACGCAAAAATTTATACTTAAATTCGATGAGTTGGACCAAGATAACAGTCACCCTAAAGGTGGAAGATTCGTTGAAAATATTTGGTTTGCAAGTAATGACAGACACAGTGAAAAGTTTTGTCTTGTGAGCAATACAGGCAGCTCACAGAGTTCAGTAGCATAGATAAGTAAATAATAGGGAAACAGCAGCATGAACAAAAACACAGGTACAGGCGAGTATTGAGAGTCTGTGAGACCGTTCAGTATTCTAACAACAGTAGGGTAGAAACTGTTTCAAAACTGGTTGGTGCGTGTGTTCAGGCTTCTGTACCTTCTCCCCGATGGTAGAGGTTGTAGAAAAACATTGCCAGGGTGGGATGGATCTTTGAGAATGCTGGAGACCTTTCCTTGACAGTGGGCCTGGGAGATGGATTCTATAGATGGGAGGTTGGCCTTTGTGATTGTCTGGGCTGAGTTCACCACTCTCTGTAACTGTCTCCGATCTTGAATGGTACAGTTGCCAAACCAGGTAGTGACACATCCAGACAGAATGCTGTCGATGGTGCACCTATAAACGTTGGCAAGGGTATTCTCTGTCAGTAATATCCGATGTTCTGGAGGGATCAGTGTTGAAGTGTTGGTTTGTTGATGAGAGTGTGATGAGAGCTGGCTTCCAAAAGCAACCTCTCCAACCGCACTCTCAGGAATCTCGTCCCCATCCAGAAACAGCAGCCACTTGATCACCACCTTCAACATTCAATCCTGCAGATCCTTGAAAATCTTGTGCAAGATCATGTTGGATACCACTGACCATCAACTGAATGCAGAGATGGGGATTTTTCCAAAATAGTTTAGAAATAAAGGATAAGCCACAGAGACACCCCAGATGGGACTTGAACCCACAACCCTTGGCTTAGAAGGCCAGTGCCTTATCCATTAGGCCACTGGGGCCCCACTTGCTTTTTGCCAATGGCAGCCTTTAAATACTGCACCCTGACCTCTCATCGTGTGTGTTTCTGTGTGTTGTACTCTCACTGATTGGTTCTTCCGCCTTCCATCTCATGCCACATTGTTGGCTGCTTGATAAATTGATCCCGCCTCCCATTTCTCCCCAAACGGACAGATGAGATATCAACCAAACTCCAACTTTGCACAACTCAAGTCTGAGGAAAATGGAGCAGACAGGAAAATAGCAAAGGGCTCAATGTTATTTTGTGCAGCACCTTGAAGATATTTGCAGTTACTGGGGAAGGTGGAAGTGGAGATGTTGCAAAAAGCTGCATTGAGGACAAATCAACAGAATCTTAGCGGGCATTCAGCCCATTGTGGCTGTGCTGTCTCTTTCAGACAATTCACCCCAAGATCTCCCAAATCCCAGAATTATCTTGTTTAAGTTTCTACTAAACAGCATTTGCCATAATCTCAACACAGGCACAATGATTTTTAACAGAGTAGTTAAAAAATCCAGTCAATTTGGATTGAGATGAAGTTGACATGGGATGAAAATCAGCCACTGCAAAGACCAGGCTTAAAAATGAAATCCCTGAAATCCCAGATTTCAGAGGCCAGTGCCATAACCATTAGGCCATGAGGGCACTATATTGGCAGACCACTGGGAACAGTTGACCTCAAATGAGTGTGACAGCCAAGCACACTCCCAGATCTGTGACAACACACTGAGGGACGCACTAAAGGTTCAGGCAGCTGCTGCCAAGGTGTAAAAGGGAAACAACACAGTCTCAGGTCTTTCTGACAAATGATCACATCGTCCTTTCAGTTCTCAGACCCTCTTGGTGCCTGACAATGAACAGAGATCGTTTCCTGCCCAAGTCCAAAATGCCTTTCTTTCCACAACGATACAGAAGGTTTGAGAAATGTCAATATTCCAATGGTTTGTTGGTTCTTTTCTCTCTGCATAGACTGTACACAACTGATTTAGAACCACTGTATGCATTTCCAAATGATGTTACAAACTGTTTCAATACTTTTTTAACAAATTCAAGTTGAAATGCAAATCAGATTTAGTCTCCCTTTGTCCCCATCACCAACAAGAATACTTGAGGAAAGTTGTGAGGAATTCATCAGACCAATGAGACTCCAGGAATTCTTCCAAGATGTCAGCAATGATCCCAATGAGCCAACCAACGAACGGGAACAGTCATCAGAGAGATCCATCGTGGAGCGACCAAAGAAGGAGTCGATTTGTATCCCTGCGGAGGGCCGCTGTCCTGACCTTGAGATGTATGCTCAACCGTCAGGAGATGGGTGAATGACAGATTTAAAAATCACACAACACCAGGTTAGAGTCGAACATGTGGAAGCACTAGGTTTCGGAGCACTGCTCCTTCATCAGGTGGTTGTGGAGAATAAGATTGCAGGACACAGAATTTATAGCAAATGTTTACAGTGTGATGCAACTGAAATTGTATCTTGAGAAATTGTATCTGGATTGTTTGTGAAGTCTCTCATCTTTTAGAATGGCCAGGTTGGTTTTCGTTCTTTCATATGTAAATTGCAGAACTTTTATCAAAAGTTACATTCTCAAGTGAACTTTAACAATTGGTGTCGTGTGGGCCCAGATGATGCATTGAAGGTGTGAGCTTCCCTGTGTCAGACTGTCTGTGCCACAATGGTCAGACTGATTCTAATCTAATAAACAGATTTACAGCATCTCACAGGAATTCATATCGTTTTTAAGCAAAGTAAAATGTAATTTTGTAAGTACACGTTCATCACACAAACTTATATGTGTGTGTGTATATGGGTGTGTGTATATGTGCGTGTGGGTGTATATGTGAGTGTATGTGTGCGTATATGTGTGTGGGTGTGTATTTGTGTGTATATGTGCGTGTGCATGTGTGTGTGTGCATATGTGTGTGTATATATATGTGTGTGTATGTATATCTGTGTGTGGATGTGTTTGTGTGTGTGGGTGTGTATCTGTGTGTGTATATGTGTTTATGCATGTGAATGTGTGTGTATATATGTGTGCATGTGTGTGTGTGGGTGCGTGTGTGTGTGTATATGTGTGTGTGTTAATATGCGTATGCATGTGTGTGGGTGTGTATGTATGTATATATGTGTGTGTGTATATATGTATGTGTACGTGTGTGTATGTGGGTGTGTATGTGCATATGTGTATGTGTTTGTGTTTATGTATATACGTGTATGTGTGTGTATGTGTGGGTATGTGTGTGTGTGTGTAAGTGTGTGTGTATGTGTGCATGTGTGTGTGTATGTGTGTGTGTGTGTGTATGTGTGTGTGTGTACGTGTGTGTGTGTGTGTGTGTGTGTGTAGTTGAATGGGGTCACCTGTAATGTCCCAGTTGAGGCCATCTCCATTGTTCCCAAACTTGGTGATCAGCCTCTGCTCGGCCACTTTTCATTGTTGCCTGTCCCGAAGTCCCCCTTGGAGGAAGGTCCGAGGTCGAATGTCCCGAATTGCTGAAGTGTTCTCTGACTGGGAGGGAACACTCCTGTCTGTTGACACTCAGAACAGCCCCACCCCCCCACCCCATATATGCACACGCACAGACACACGCACACCCACACGCACACACGCACACGCGCGCACGCACACATGTGCACAGACACACACACACACACACACACACACTTACAAGCACATATAAGTTTGTGGGGTGAATTTGAATTTGCAGAACTACATTTTATTTTGCTCAAAAACTGTATGAACTACAGAGCTAAGGAGAGAATTGTGGCAGCTCCCAGAATCAGGTGGCTCAGTGGTTAGCACTGCTGCCTTACAATACCAGGGTGTCAGGTTCAATTCCCGCTTTGGGAATTGTGGAGTCTGCACATTGCTCTAGTTTCCTCCCACAGTACAAAGGTGAATTGGCCATGTTAAATTGCCCATAGTGTTACCTGTTTCCACACTGTAGGTAGTCTAATCCAGGGGAAGGATCTGAAGGCCCTAATTTACGAGGGCTCTAAGCTCATGCCTTTCCAGGACTTCTCAGCGGTGGGAAACCAGAAAAGAAAACCTTATGATGATGAGCCTAAGACATAGGAATGGAAGTAAGGCCATTCAGCCCATCGGGTCCACCCCCCCCATTCAATCGTGAATGATGGGCATTTCAACGCCACTTTGTGGCACTCTCACCGTTCACCCTTAATTCCTTCCGTGATCAAGAATTTATCAATCTCTGCCCTGAAGACAATTAACGCCCTGGCCTCTGCTGCGCTCCACGGCAATGAATTCCACAGGCCCACCACTCTCTGCCTGAAGAAATGTCTCCTCATTTCCGTTCTAAATTGACCCCCCTCTAATTCTCAGGCTGTGCCCATGGGTCCTGATGGAAACACATTCCCAGCATCCACCCTTTCTAAGCCATGCATTATCTAGTAAATTTGTATGAGATCTCCCCTCAACCTTCGAAACTCTAATCAATACAATCCCAGGATCCTCAGCTGTTCATTGTATGTTAAGCCTCCCATTCCAGGGATCATCTGTGTGAATCTCTGCTGGACATGCTCCAGTGCCAGTATGTCCTTCCTGAGGTGTGGAGCCCAAAATTGGATACAGTATTTCAAATGGGGCCTAACCAGAGCTTTATAAAGTCTCAGAAGGACATCGCTGCTTTTACATTCCAACCCTCTTGAGATAAATGGCAACATTACATTTGTTTTCTTAACCACAGACTCAACCTGCAAGTCAACCTTTAGACATTCCTGGACTATCACTCCCAGATCCCTTTGTACTTTGGCTTTAAGAATTTTCTCACTGTTTAAAAAATAGTCCATGCCTGTATTCCTTTTTCCAAAGTGTAAGTCCGAGCATTTGCTCAGGTTGAATTTCATCAGCCATTTCCTGGACCACTCTCCTAAACTGTCTAAATCTTTCTGCAGCCTCCCCATCTCCTCAGAACGACCTGCTTGTCTGCCTAACTTTGCATCATTGGTGAACTTCACCAGAATGTCCCCCAGTCCCTTCATCCAGATCATTAATATATAAAGTGAACAGCTGCGGCCCCAAAACTGAACCCTAGGGGACACCACTTGTCACCAGCTGCCATTCCAAGAAAGAACCTTTTATCCCAACTCTCTGCCTTCTGTCAGACAGCCAATCCCCAATCCATGCCAGTAGCTCACCTCAAACACCATGGACCCTCACCTTACTCAGCAGTCTCCCGTGAGGCACCTTATCAAAGGCCTTTTGGAAATCTAGGTAGATCACATCCACTGGGTTTCCCTGGTCTCACCTACTTGTTACCTCTTCAAAGAATTCTAACAGGTTTGTCAGGCATGACCTCCCCTTACTAAATCCATGCTGACTTGTTCTAATCCAACCCTGCACTTCCAAGAATTTAGAAATCTCATCCTTAATGATGGATCCTAGAATTTAACCTACAACCAAGGTTAGGCTAACAAGCCTATAATTTTCCATCTTTTATCTTGATCTTTTCTTGAACAAGGTGTTTACAACAGTGATTTTCCAATCATCTGGGAATTTCCCTGATTCCAGTGATTTTTGAAAGATTGAAAATACCCTCTACTATTTCCTCAGCCACCTCCCGCAGAACTCTCGGATGTAGACCATCGAGGCCGGGAGATTTATCAATTTTTAGACCTTTTAGCGTTTTGAGCACTTCCTCTTTTGTAATGGCTACCATATTCAAATCTGCCCCCTGGCTCTCCTTAATTGTTAGGATAATACTCATGTCTTCCACTGTGAAGACTGACACAAAGTATTGACCAAGTTCTTCAACCATTTCCTTATCTCCCTTCACGAGCCTTCCTGCATCAATTTGGAATGGCACAATTTCTACTTTTGCCTCTTGTTTGTTTCTTATGTATTGAAAGAAACTTTAACCATCATTTCTAATATTACTGGCGAGCTTACCTTCATATTTGATCCTCTCCTTCCTATTTCTATGTCTTTGTTATCCTCTGTTTGTTTTTGTCGTCTTCCCAATCTTCTGATTTCCCAGTGCTCTTGGCCACTTTGGAGGCTCTCTCTTTCCCTATGATACATTTCCTGACTTCCTTTGTCAGCCCTGGCTGTTTAATTCCCGCCCCCTGACGGATAATGTTTCTGCCAAGAGAAGACTGAGGGAGTTTGGGATCCAGTACTCTCTGAGGTATCCGGCGGTGCTCCGATAACCTTACATGGATCCGTACATCTCTTTGATACATCGGAGAAGGCAAGAGACTTTGTGGACAAATTAACCGAATCTGAACAATTTAGTATCTACAAATAGTGTTGTTTGGTTATGTCTTTGTTGTTTTTTAAAGAAACTGAGGAAGTCCAGTTGGAGCTTTCTTTTCCTTGTTTTCCCAATTGGTAATAATCCGGTTTAAACTGTGTTTGGTGGCGGTTGAGATGTGTACTTTCAATTTCTAAGTGAAGTTATACCAGAGGATAGGTGGGGTATTTACCCCATCGATCTGAAATGTTTTTCTCTTTATTCATATTTCTATTCTATGGTATATTTACTTTCTATTCTGCTTGTGTTTGTGGTACGGCTCTAGCTAGAAGGAGGGAAACTGTTTGGGATGGCTTGATGCCCACTCATGCGCAGTTTGCGATGGGTAGTTGACCCCTTTGGGCAGGAGGTGAGTTCCCCTATTCAGCGCCATTGGCACTTTATATGGTGGTTTGTATTGCTTTTAATCTTTGATAGTTTTGTAGGTTTGTCAATTGTAGTGGTTTCAGTTCATGTAGTTTGTATATTTGATGGATCATATGACACTAAGGCTCAGTGATTTGTGGTTCGTGTTCCTCCTCTCTGGAATTTAAATGTTACTGCAGAAGATTATGGCTAATGACATGATTGAATGGTGAACCTGGAATATCAAGGGAAGTCGAGAAGAAAGTGAGGACTGCAGATGCTGGTGATCAGAGCTGAAAATGTGTTGCTGGAAAAGCGCAGCAAGTCAGGCAGCATCCAAGGAACAGGAGAATCGACGTTTCGGGCATCAGCCCTTCTTCAGGAATCAAGGGAAGTCTCTCACCAATTAAGAGGAAGAAGGTACTTTTGAGTCTTAGAAAGGAGAAAGTGGATATTCCTTTGTTTCAGGAGACGCACTTGAATGACAGGGAGCATTTGAAACTACAGCAGAATGGCCTTGATCTGGTTTACTTCACATCATTTAATACCAGAAGTAGGGGAGTGGCTGTATTGGTGAGGAGGAATCTCCAGGTTAAGTTACTAGAGTGTGTCAAAGACACACACACAGGAGGTTTGTAATTCTTATAGCATTGATAAATGGGAAAAATATGGTGTTTAAATGTTATTGTCCTCCAGTGCATCCCCTCAACTTTTTGTTTTCTGAATTGATCAGTCTGGAGTCCTGGCATATCATTATAGGGGGAGATTTTAACTGTCTCATGGATCCCACAGTACTGAGGTTCCCCAAAGCCCCCACCCCCGATATCCTCTGTACAAACTAAACAATGAGTGGATCTGTGTGTGGAGTGAGGGTTGATGGACATCTGGAGGTGTCTCCACCCTACAGGCAGGGATTTTACGGTTTTCTTCTCCAATCCACACAGATGTCACACCAGGATTGATTTTTTTCCAATCCCCGTGGCAACCCTGGACTTGGTGGCACCTTGTACGATCGGTAATATTACCATCTCTGATCACACTCCACTGTACCTGTTGGTTAAGATTAAGGACGTTACAGTGGGTCCAAGGCACTGGCAAATGGATCCTTTTATCCTCAAGGATAATACGTTTGTGGAGCATTTGTCTCGGGAATTTTGGTCTTTCCTCGACATTAACTCACGCTCGGCTCGTAGCCAATCCTTCCTTTTGGAAATTGCCAAAGCCTATGACAGTGGTCAGTTATTTCCTACTCTGCCAGTAGGAGGCGGAAGAAGGGTGAGCAGCAACGTCTCCTCAAAGCATGGTTGAAGGCAGCTGAGAAGGCCTACTTTGACAGGCCCTCGTTGGTCAAGTTCCAGAGGATTGCGGCGCTGCGGTCTGCATTGAATTCCGTGCTCACACAGACAGCAAAGAATGAGCTTAATTTTGCAAAGCAGAGGTTATATGATCATGGAGGCAGGTCTGGCAAATACTTAGCATATCTCGCTAGGTAAAAGAGCGCCCCTCAAGCCATTACAGTGATTAGGGAAGGGTCTGGGAACCGAACGTGTGACTCCAAAAAGATTAATGTGTCATTCCAGAGATTTTACACTAAGTTATACCAGTCTGAGGTTTGTGAGGAGGGGCGGGCCAAAATACAGGCTTTATTCAGGATCTGGAGCTCCTGGGTTTGACCCCTGAACAAGAGTCTTTTCTCAATGTCCCCTTATCAGAGCGAGAGGTGCAGGAGGCTGTGAAGCAGCTTCAGAGTGGAAAGGCACCCAGTCCTGATGGACTTTCCAGCGAATTCTAGAAGGAATTTATAAACATATTGTCAGGCCCGATGTTCAACATGTTTAATGACTCATACAGCCATGATTGTCTCCCGCCATCTCTGAGAGAGGCCAATATTTCTCGTATTCTTAAAAAAGGGAAGGTCAATGTAGGGATTGGTGATTTCTCTAGATACAGAGAAGGCGCTTGACCGAGTTGAGAGGCCGTACCTTTTCTATACTCTGGAGCGGTTTGTTTTGGGCGAAGTTTTTATAAGATGGGTAAAGGGTCTCCATAATGACCCTCTCACTGCAATCATCACAAACAGGGTGTGATCAAGCAATTTTAACATTTTTTGGGTCAGCCGGCAGGTCTGTTCCCTTTCCCCACTGCTTTTTACAGTGAGGATTGAATCATTGGTGGAGGGCATTCATAGGGATCCCAATATATCAGCTCCAGACGGGGGGTAAATTTACGTGACCTCACATGTTCCCACATTGTATTTCAATTGGCTAAATTTTTGGGCCAATCCCTAAACCCATCCATCTCCCTCTGTAAACTCTGTGAGTCAGCCTCAACAGTTGCCTTCCCACAAATGTTTGTCCAATCTGTGGATGTGGCACTCCAAGTTCTCCAACGATGGCCTAACTACCACACACCTCCATCATAGCCTCCTTGCAATTGTATTCAATACCTTGACTAAGAAAGGTAAGGGCCCAAATGCATAGCCACAGCCCCATCAGTTCCAACCTTGAACACCCAGATTTCAATCATTTCCATTGACATATTGGACCTTATCATAAATACCAAACATACAGGTAATCTGGGGTTCAAGTGGTAACATTGACTGAATATAGCTTAGTCTGATACCAACACAACCAAAAGAGAAGTTGCTGTATCCACAGACAGATAGGTCTATCTGTTGGAAACCAGTTACCTCATAGGTAAGGCACTAACTTCCTAAACCAGAGATTGTGGGCTCAAATGGTATTTGAATGTTTGATTTTGTTTAACCCTTCAGAGTGCAGCTGATCTCAATCCTGTGTGGTCACATGACCATGACAACAAAATCAGGCATTCTCAATTGATCCTCAGCTGGAGAAATTTGACCTGATAGAAAATTGGCCAAACTAAATTAAACAGCAGCTATCGGCTCGAGAGAACCATGCAGCTAAGATCAAAGAGCTACAAAGATTCAAGAAGAACCAGTTCCAACCAGACTGAGGGTTGTATATTGGAGAAGTGTCAGCCTGAGTCAATCCACTTTATAGCTCCTGGCATGACAACAGTGAAGGGTATTGGTGTGACCCCATTGGATGATGTGAACCCAGCTCATGACCGTATTGGCCAAAGCCACAGAAGATTCTGGAAGATGAGGGACAGGAGAGGGGGAAAACACACCTGAACGCTAAACCCTTAGCAAAGCCTTGACTGGGTCCTGCAGTGGAGCTCTGACCATCTGCTCCAAACCTGTTCAGAAAAGTCCTCGCGTGAGTTGCGCAGGCCATTCAGCCCATCACATCCACACTGACCCTTTGAAGAGCATCCCAGCCAGGCCTAACCCCTATCCTCTCACCCTGCATTCCCCAAAGCCAATCCACCGAACCTGTCCATTTTGGGACTGTGGGATGAAACCAAAGGACCCGGAGTACCCCATGGAGAGAATGTGCAAACTCGACACAAACAGACACCGAAGGGAGGAATCAAAGCCAGGTTCCTGACACTGTGAGGCAGCAGTGCTACCCACTGAGCCACCATGCCATCCCCAGGAGAATCTCAGCAGGTTTTCAGCCATTGTGACTGTGCTTTCTCTTTCAGACAATTCACCTCAATCCTGCAAAACTTGTGCAAGAAGATGTTGGGCACCACTTCCCATCAACTGAATGCAGACATGGAGATTTTCCCAAAGTAAATTAGAAATCAAGTTGAAGAAGGGCAAGTGACTGACACCTCAGATGGGACTCGAACCCACAATCCCTGGCTTAGAAAGCCAGTGCCATATCCATTAGGCCACTGGGGCCACATGGCAGGCTGAAATTCACAGCCTTTATGTACTGCACCCGACCTCTCATACTGTGTGTTTCTGAGTGTTATCCTCTCACTGATTGTTTTTTACCCCGACCATCTCATGCTAAATTGCTGGCTGCTTGATTAATCAATCTCACTTCCCATTTGTCCCCAAACGGACAAACGAGAAATTAACCAAGCTCCAATGTTGCACAACTCAATTCTGAGGAACATGGAGCAGACGAGAAAATAGCAAAGGGCTCAATGTTATTTTGTGCAGCACCTTGAAGATATTTACAGTTAGTGAGGAAGGAGTAAGTGGAGATGTTGCAAAACAGCTGCATTGAGGACAAATCACCAGAATCATAGCAGGCATTCAGCCCATTGTGGCTGTGCTGTCTCTTTCATACAGTTCACCCCAAGATCTCCCAATTCCTGCAATTACCTTGTGCAAGTTTCGAATAATCATCGTGAAAAATCAGACAACACCAGGTTGTAGTCCAACAGGTTTATCTCAAAGTACTAGCTTTCGGAGCGCTGCTGCTTCGTCAGGTGGTTGTGGAGTATAAGATTGTAAGACACAGAATTTATGGCAAACGTTTAGAGTGTGATGTCACTGAAATTATATATTGAAAAAAATCTGGATTGTGTGTGAAGTCTCTCATCTTTTAGAATGACCAGGTTAGTTTCAGTTCTTTCATGTGTAAATCACAAAATGTTTTTCATTGCCAAGTGAAATGGCAAGCTGTCCAATAAAAGCTAAATGCTGTGAATGCTGGAAATCTGAAAGAGAGAAAATGCTGGAGAAATCATGACTCAAAAACATGATTGAGTTTTCTGAAAAAGTCACAAAGAGGATTGATGAGGGCAGAGCGGTGGATGTGATCTATATGGACTTCAGTAAGGCGTTCGACAAGGTTCCCCATGGGAGACTGATCAGCAAGGTGAGATCTCATGGAATACAGGGAGAACTAGCTGTTTGGATACAGAACTGGCTCAAAGGTAGGAGACAGAGGATGATGGTGGAGGGTTGTTTTTCAGACTGGAGCCCTGTGACCAATGGAGTGCCACAAGAATCAGTGTTGGGTCCACTACTTTCCGTCATTTATATATATGTTATTATCATTATGAGGTATCATTAGTAAGATTGCAGATGACACCAAAATTGGAGGTGTAGTGGACAGCAAAGAAGGTTCCCTCAGATTCCAACGGGATCTTGATTAGAAGGGCCGATGAGCTGAGGAGTGATGGGTGGAGTTTAATTTAGATCAATGTGAGGTGCTGCATTTTGGGAAAGCAAATCTTAGCTGGGCTTATAGACTTAATGGGAATGTCCCAGGGAGTGTTGGTGAACAAAGAGACCTGAGAGTGCAGGTTCATAGCTCCTTGAAAGTAGAGTCGGGGATCGATAGGAGAGTGAAGAAGGCGTTTGGTATGCTTTCCTTGATTCAAAATCAGTTGTGTACAGTCTATGCAGAGAGATAAGAACCAACAAAACATTGGAATGTTGACATTTCTCAAAGCTTCTGTATTGTTGTGAACAAAAAGGCATTTTGTACTTGGGCAGGAACCGATCACTGTTCATTGTCAGGCACCAAGAGGGTCTGAGAATTGAAAGAATGATGTGATAATTTGTCAGAAAGACCTGAGACCGTGTTGTTTCCCTGTTACACCTTGGCAGAAGCTGCCCGAAACTTTAGTGTATCCCTCAACATGTCATTTGAGATGTTGGAACATGCTGGGATGTAATACTCTAATGATGCCAAGACTTTACACTGGCAAATGGCTCTGTGTGCCCTAGTAGCATATTGGGTAAACCACTGTCCTCCAAAGTGTGGGATTGTGAGTTTAAATTCCCTCTGGGCTGCTCACGTTTTAAGCTTGGTCTTTGTAGCTGACTTTTGTCCCATGCCAACTTCATCATGATCCAAATTGACTGCATTTTTCAACTACTCTGTTCAAAATCACTGTGCCTGTGCTGAGATTATGGCAAATGATGTGTAATAGAAACGTGCACAAGGCAATTCCAGGATTTGGGAGATCTTGGGGAGAATTGTCTGAAAGAGACAGCATAGCCACAATGGGCTGAATGCCCGCTAAGATTCTGTTGATTTAGAACATACTACATAGAACATAGAACAGTACAGCACCGAACAGGCCCTTCAGCCCATGATGTTGTGCTGACCATTGATCCTCATGTATGCACCCTCAAATATCTGTGACCATATGCATGTCCAGCAGTTTCTTAAATGTCCCCAATGACCTTGCTTCCACAACTGCTGCTGGCAACGCATTCCATGCTCTCAAAACTCTCTGTGTAAAGAACCCGGCTCTGACATCCCCTCTATACTTTCCTCCAACCAACTTAAAATTATGCCCCCTGGTGTTAGCCATTTCTGCCCTGGGAAATAGTCTCTGGCTATCAACTCCATCCATACCTCTCATTATCTTGTATACCTCAATTAGGTCCCCTCTCCTCCTCCTATTCTCCAATGAGAATAGTCCGAGTTCAGTCAACCTCTCTTCATAAGATAGGCCCTCAAGTCCAGGCAGCATCCTGGTAAACCTCTTCTGAACTCTCTCCAAAGCATCCACATCTTTCCTATAATAGGGCGACCAGAACTGGACGCAGTATTCCAAGTGCTGTCTAACCAAAGAAAGCATTTGTCCTCACTGCAACTTTTTGCAACATCTCCACCTACTTCCTCCCCACTAACTGCAAATATCTTGAAAGCGTTGCACAAAATAACATTGAACCCTTTGCTATTTTCCTGTCTGCACCATTTTCCTCAGATGTGAGTTGTGCAATGTTGGAGTTTGGTTGGTTTCTTGTCTGTCCGTTTGGGGACAAATGGGAAGCGAGATTGATTTATCAAGCAGCCAATTTTTTAACATGAGATGGATGGTGTAAAAAACAATTAGTGAGAGTATAAAAATAAGAAACATACAATATGAGCCATCAGGGTGCAGTATTTAAAGTCTGCCAGTTTAACAGCAGACATGTAGCCCCAGTGGCCTAATGGATAAGATATTGGGCTCCTAACACTATCCTGAGTAGCTAAATTTCATAGGTTGTCCTTGTTGAACTTGACTTCTAATCTACATTATAAACATCCCCATGTCTGCATTCAGTTGATGGGAAGTGCTGTCCAACATGAACTTGCACAAAGTTGTCGGGGATCTGCAGGATTGGGTCGAAATTGCCTGAAAGAGACAGCAGAGCCACAATGGGGAAAGAACTGCTGAGATTCTCCTGGGGCTGGCATGGTGACTCACAGTGTCAGGGACCTGGCTTTGATTCCTCCCTTGGGTGTCTGTTTGTGTCGAGTTTGCACATTCTCTCCATGGGGTACTCGGAGTGCATTGTGTTCCTCCCACAGCCCAAAGATGTGCAGGTTCGGTGGATTGGATTTGGGGAATGCAGGGTGAGAGGAGAGGGATTGGGCCTGGATGGGATGCTCTTCAGAGGCTGTGTGTGGACTTGATGGGCTGAATGGCTTGTCCCCCTCACTCTAGGGCTTTTATGAACAAGTTTGGAGCAGATGGTCAGAGCTCTGCTGCAGATCCCAGTCAAGGCTTTGCCAAGGGACTGGCATCCAGGTGTGTGTTCATATCCTTCTTTTCCCTGATCTTCCAGAATGTTCCATATCTTTGGCCAAAGGGGTCATGAGCTGGGTTCACATCATCCAATGGGGTCACATTGCCAGGAGCTAGACAATGGATTTACTCAGACTGACACTTCCAGTCATCGAGTCATAGAGATGTACAGCACAGAAACACACCCTCGGTCCAACCCGTCCATGCCGAACAGATATCCCAACCCAATCTAGTCCCACCTGCCAGCACCCGGCCCATCTCCCTCCAAACTCTTCCTATTCATATACCCATCCAGATGCCTTTTAAACAATGTAATTGTACCATCCTCCACCACTTCCTCTGGCAGCTCATTCCACACACACACACCACCCACTGCCTGAAAAAGTTGCCCCTTAGGTGTCCTTTATATCTTTTCCCTCTCACTCTAAACCTAAGCCCTCTAGTTCTGGAGTCCCTCACCCAAGGGAAAAGACCTTGGCGGTTTACCCTATTCATGCTCCTCATAATTTTATAAACCTCTGTAAGGTCACCCCTCAGCCTCCGATGCTTGGATCTTATCCTTAGAGGAACTGGTATCAGCTTCCACCACTGTGACTGTGTGTTCAACCTCATCCGTCCTCTTTTCCAGGTCTCCCAGCTGCTGTTCATGCTTCTGCAGCATGATCGAGATCGGGGCCAGCTTCACCTCTATCTGCTTCCCCAACATCTCGCGAGATTTTGTGAGCTCCTTCCCCAGGGCCTGGTCGGTAATCGAGTCCGAGGATCCTGCAGGCTGGGCCGGGGGCCTGGCCCCGGAAACTGCTCCTCCCTTCTTCAACATCCCTGGACGATGAAAACGCAGGTACGTTGATTTTTCACAATGTCCTGGGACTCCACAACCTTTTCAGAGTCCCAGGATATCGTGATGGTCCGGATTGGGTGGGATAGAAATTCGTCCCCCTTGTGCTGTGGTGCAAAGCTCTGCAACATGATCGTCTGAGATCACCGCCATCTTGGATCCCCAGAGTGCAGTGAAAGAATATAACTCAGAAAAACCCACAATGAGTGGTCAGGGTGCAGTATTTAAAGTCTGCTATTTTTGTGTTTACTGTGCAGCCCCAGTGGCCTAATGGATAAGGCATTGGCCTCCTAAACCAGGGATTGTGGGTTCAAGTCCCATCTGGGGTGTTGGACTTTTCCTTGTGTGTCCTCGCTCTTTAATCCACTTTGCAAACATCCCCATGACGGCATTCATTTGATGGGATGTGGCAGCCCATGTGACCTTATGATGGAGATGTGAGGTAGTTAGGCCATCATTGGAGAACTTGGAGTGCCGCATCCACAGATTGGACAAACATTTGTGGGAAGGCAACTGCTGAGGCTGACTCACAGAGTTTACAGAGGGAGATGGATGGGTTAAGGGAGTAGCCAAAAACTTAGCAAATGAAAAACAATGTTGGAACGTGTGAGGTCATACACTTTGGTAGGAAGAATAAAGCAGCTGGATATTATTTCAGTAGAGAAAGACAGCAGAAAGTTCCAGCACAGAGAGATATGAAATGTGTTTTTGCGTTCTCGCCGTTGATCCTTTGCTGTGACCAACCTTCATGGTAATATCGGTGAGATGTTCTTGGTTTCTCTTTAGTTCTTGAGTCTGGTTAAGCCGACTGTGATTTGCAGGCCGTGGTGAGACTGCGGTCAAGATCACCGTCAGTTTCTTGGATGAAGTCTTCACGACTGGTAACGCTGACAATCACCACTGGAGAGTGTCTCTGCCATTATCTGCAGCTGGCCTTGCACATCAACGGTTTCATCAGCAAACCTCAAGAGACAACATCCAAAACCTTTGTGCTCTTGAAGGCAAATCCCTTCTCATTAAGGCAAGAAACAAAATGTCTTTAATGTGATGATGTTGATTTGAACATTCGGGAAGATCAGGGAAAAGGAGCATAGGGACACACACCTGGATGCCAGTCCCTTCACGAAGCCTTGACTGGGCCTTTGACCATCTGCTCCAAACTTGTTCAGAGAAGCCCTAGAGTGGGGTGGGAGGAGGCCATTCAGCCCATCACATCCACACTGACCCTCTGAAGACCATCCCATCCAGGCCCAAGCCCGATCCTCTCACCCTGCATTCCCCAAAGCCAATCCACCGAACCTGCACATCTTTGGGCTGTGGGAGGAAACCAAGGCACCCGGAGTACCCCATGGAGAGAATGTGCCAACTCTACACAAACAGACACCCAAGGGAGGAATCAAAGCCAGGTCCCTGACACTGTGAGGCAGTCCTGCCAGCCACTGAGCTACCATGCCATCCCCAGGAGAATCTCAGCAGGTTTTCAGCCATTGTGACTGTGCTGTCTCTTTCAGTCGATTCACCCCTGTATCCTGCATATCCTCAACATTCTGTATTTTTCTGACACAAGGTCCCACCAACCCAACACAGACCTGGGGACTTATCCAGATGAGATGAGAAATTGACTTGACCTCGGACGAAGATCAGCCATGAAGACAAGGGTTAAAAGTCAGACACCCCAGATGGGACTTGAACCCATAATCCCTGGTTTAGGAGACCAGTGCCTTATCCATTAGGCCACTCGGGCCACATGTGTGGTGCTAAAATGGCAGCTTTTAAGTTTTGTTTTCCAAGAACACACTGACTGTGGCTCAGCCAGCACAGAGTCAGTGCCCTGGACTGAGGGGATTCTAAATCTCCTGGTTATATATGTTTTTCTCTTTACCCCCGCACTGCTGCCTAACTGTGGTAGTGCTTATATTTTCCCCAGCCCCCATGTTGTGTGTGTGCAGGTGTGAGACACAGTGAAAGACAACAGATGTACAAATCTTTATTCAATTCCCACCACCAGGAAGAAAGGAAACAGCCGAGTGGCCAGTGACAAGCATCAAAGGGCAATGCTGTGTGACCAAACAGTGAGGGGGAGGGCACTCTCTGAACAGCTCAAGGATGTTGGTAGACACTGCGTGCTCCTTCTCCAGGGACACCCGGGCTCGAACGTAACCACGGAAGAGGGTCAGGCAATCGGCCCTAACAACCAGTTTGGCCAGGCCCAGGAGCAGACCCACGAGGAGATCCTCTGACCAACCCTCCCCCCTCGGCACTGGGTGCCCAATGATGGGGAGTGTGGGGCTGAAGTCCAACCAGAAACGGAGGAGAAGGTTTCCCAGAAAGCTCAAAAGGGAGTGCAAGCGTCCTGTTCCATGGACTCCACAGTACCACAGAACAAGCAGTTGGGCTGGGAGTCCGTGAACCACCACAATCTGCGGACTGCCGCGTGCAATACCCTCCACCCCAGATCCACGTGAGAAAGGGGGAAGACTCCCATGTAGAGAGCCCTTCACTGAGGATGGTCCCCACCGCCCGGTGGTAAATGGGCACGCCAGGGTGTGTCCGGGAGGTGGATGAGGGTGTGCAGCAGCAGTCTGTACAGGGCCCTGTGTGATACACCCCTGAAAGGGACAAAACTAAAACTCCAGAGACAGCTCAGGTTGTGGGGCACAGTCTCCCGCAGGAAGTACAGGACCCTGGGGCCAATGTGAAATTCCGTCGGGGCAGGAGTGAGTGCAGATGGGATCCCACCGCACACCTGAGCATCCTCCAACTGGGGCACTACGTGGGGTCTGAGCACCGTCGTTTTAAGGTGTCGGATGGTGGTGGCTACGTACCGGACGTCTCCCGCTGCCCTGCTCGCTATATCCTGCGGCAGCGTCCAGCCCAGGCCCCCACCATCCAGCACGTCCCCGACCCTGGTCACCCTCGCAGTCACAGCCCTCCCATAAGACCATAAGACCATAAGACATAGAAGTGGAAGCAAGGCCATTCAGCCCATCGAGTCCACTCCGCCATTCAATCATGGCTGATGCGCATTTCAGCTCCACTTGCCAGCGTTCTCCCCGTAGCCCTTAATTCCTCTAGACAACAAGAACCTATCAATCTCGGCCTTGAAGACATTTAGCGTCCCGGCTTCCACTGCACTCCGTGGCAATGAATTCCACAGGCCCACCACTCTCTGGCTGAAGAAATGTCTCCGCATTTCCGTTCTGAAATGACCCCCTCTAATTCTAAGGCTGTGTCCACGGGTCCTAGTCTCCTCGCCTAACAGAAACAATTTTCTAGCATCCACCTTTTCAAAGCCATGTATTATTTTGTACGTCTCTATTAGATCTCCCCTTAATCTTCTAAACTCCAACGAATACAATCCCAGTATCCTCAGCCGTTCCTCATATGCTAGACCTGTCATTCCAGGGATCATCCGTTTGAATCTCCGCTGGACACGTTCCAGTGCCAGTATGTCCTTCCTGAGGTGTGGGGACCAAAACTGGACACAGTACTCCAAATGGGGCCGAACCAGAGCTTTATAAAGTCTTAGTAGTACATCTCTGCTTTTATATTCCAACCCTCTTGAGATAAGAGACAACATTGCATTCGCTTTCTTAATCACAGACTCAACCTGCATGTTTACCTTTAGAGAATCCTGGACTAGCACTCCCAGATCCCTTTGTGCTTTGGCTTTATTAAGTTTCGCACCATTTAGAAAGTAGTCCATGCTTTTATTCTTTTTGCCAAAGTGCAAGACCTCGCACTTGCTCACGTTAAATTCCATCAGCCATTTCCTGGACCACTCTCCCAACCTGTCTAGATCCTTCTGTAGCCTCCCCACTTCCTCAGTACTACCTGCCTGTCCACCTAACTTCGTATCATCGGCAAACTTTGCTAGAATGCCCCCGGTTCCCTCATCCAAATCATTAATATATAATGCGAACAGCTGTGGCCCCAGCACCAAACCCTGCGGGACACCGCTCGTCACCGGCTGCCATTCTGAAAAAGAACCTTTTATCCCAACTCTATGCCTTCTGTCAGATAGCCAATCCTCAATCCATCCCAGCAGCTCACCTCGAACACCATGGGCCCTCACCTTACTCAGCAGCCTCCCGTGTGGCACCTTATCAAAGGCCTTTTGAAAGTCCAGATAGACCACATCCACTGGGTTCCCCTGGTCTAACCTACTTGTTACCTCTTCAAAAAATTCCAACAGGTTTGTCAGGCATGACCTCCCTTTACTAAATCCATGTTGACTTGTTCTAATCAGACTCTGCTCTTCCAAGAATTTAGAAACCTCATCCTTAATGATGGATTCTAGAATTTTACCAACAACCGAGGTTAAGCTGATTGGCCTATAATTTTCCATCTTTTGCCTTGATCCTTTCTTGAACAAGGGGGTTACTACAGCCATCTTCCAATCATCCGGGACCTTTCCTGACTCCAGTGACTCTTGAAAGATCTCAACCAATGCCTCTGCTATTTCCTCAGCAACCTCTCTCAGAACTCTAGGGTGTATCCCATCGGGGCCAGGAGATTTATCATTTTTAAGACTTTTTAACTTTTCTAGCACTATCTCTTTCGTAATGGCAACCATACTCAACTCAGCCCCGTGACACCCTTTAATTTTTGGGATATTACTCATGTCTTCCACTGTGAAAACTGACACAAAGTACTTGTTAGGTTCTTCTGCTATTTCCTTATCTCCCATCACTAGGTTCCCTGCATCAGTTTGAAGTGGCCCAATGTCGACTTTTGTCTGTCGTTTGTTTCTTATGTACTGAAAGAAACTTTTACTATTATTTCTAATATTACTGGCTAGCCTACCTTCATATTTGATCCTCTCATTTCTTATGACACTCTTTGTAATCCTCTGTTTGCTTTTGTATCCTTCCCAATCTTCTGATTTCCCACTGTTCTTAGCCACTTTATAGGATCTCTCTTTTTCTTTAATACATTTCCTGACTTCCTTTGTCAGCCAAGATTATCTAATCCCTCCCCGGTTAATCTTTCTTTTCTTGGGAATGAACCTCTGTACAGTGTCCTCAATTATACCTCCAAACTCCAGCCATTTTTGCTCTAGTGTCTTCCCGGTTAGCCTCTGCTTGCAGTCTATTTTAGTCAGTTCCTCTCTCATGCCCTCATAATTACCTTTATTCAACTGTAACACCATTACATCAGATTTTGCCTTCTCCCTTTCAAACTCCAGACTGAACTCTACCATATTATGGTCGCTACTTCCTAAGGGTTCCCTTACTTTAAGATCTTTTATAGAGTCTGGTTCATTGCAAAGCACTTTTTCAACACCTCCTCCCTCACCTCTATCCAAGGCCCTAAAGGAGCCTTCCACATCCATCAAAGTTTCACCTGCACATCCACCAATATCATTTATTGTATCCGTTGCTCCCGATGTGGTCTCCTCTACATTGGGGAGACTGGGCACCTCCTAGCAGAGCGCTTTAGGGAACATCTCCGAGACACCCGCACCAATCAACCAAACCGCCCCGTGGCCCAACATTTCAACTCCCACCTCCCACTCTGCCGAGGACATGGAGGTCCTGGGCCTCCTTCACCGCCGCTCCCTCACCACCAGGAGGAAGAACGCCTCATCTTCCGCCTCGGAACACTTCAACCCCAGGGCATCAATGTGGACTTCAACAGCTTCCTCATTTCCCCTTCCCCCACCTTATCCTAGTTTCAAACTTCCAGCTCACTTACTGTCTCCTTGACTTGTCCGACCTGCCTATCTTCTTTTCCACCTATCCACTCCACCCTCTTCTCTTTGACCTATCACCTTCATCTCCTCCCCCACTCACCCATTGTACTCTATGCTACTCTCTCCCCACCCCCACCCTCCTCTAGCTTATCTCTCCACGCTTCAGGCTCACTGCCTTTATTCCTGATGAAGGGCTTTTGCCCGAAACGTTGATTTCGCTGCTTGTTGGATGCTGCCTGAACTGCTGTGCTCTTCCAGCACCACTAATCCAGTATTTGATTTTCAGCATCTGCAGTCATTGTTTTTACCGACTAGGTCCAGAATAGCCTGCTCTCTTGTGGGCTCCATGACAAGCTGTTCCAAAAAGCCATCCTGTAAGCATTCCATGAATTCCCTTTCTTTAGATCCACTAGCAATATTATTTACCCAGTCCACCTGCATATTGAAGTCACCCATGATCAATGTAACCTTGCCTTTTTGACATGCCTTCTCTATTTCCCGGTACATGTTGCGTCCCTGGTCCTGACCACTGTTAGGAGGTCTGTACACAACTCCAATTATGGTGTTTTTGCCTTTGTGGTTCCTCAATTCCACCCACACAGACTCCACATCATCCGACGCGATGTCATTCAATACCATAGATTTAATTTTGTTCTTAACTAACAAGGCAACCCCACCCCCTCTGCCCACCTCTCTGTCTTTTTGATAAGTTGAAAAACCATGGAGGTTTAACTGCCAGTCCTGACCCCCCTGTAACCAAGTCTCTGTGATGCCTACTACATCATAATCATTCACTATTATCTGTGCCATTAATTCATCGGCTTTGTTATGAATGCTACGAGCATTCAGGTAAAGTGCCTTAATGCTAACTTCCTTATCATTAGAGATGTTGGAAGTCATATGTCCTAAGTTATCCTTGCTTTTTTCTGCATTCTCAGTCTGCCTCAATTTTAAATCCGCCTGGAAACATGCTATCCCGCTGCTTATCTTTCCATTTACCTCCATACTCCCTGTCGCTTTCACTTTCCCTTCCCCCCAACTCAGAAGTTTAAAGTCCTACTGACCACCCTATTTATCCTCTTCGCTAGAACATTGGTACCTGATCGGTTCAGGTGGAGACCGTCCCAACGGTACAGATCCCCCCGGTTCCAAAACTGATGCCAATGCCCCATGAAGTGGAATCCCTCTTTCCCACACCAATCCCTTAGCCACGTGTTTACTTGCCTAATTTTCTTGTCCCTATGCCAATTGGCACGTGGCTCGGGCAGTAATCCGGAGATTATGACCCTTGAGGACCTGTGCTTCAATTTCCTGCCTAGTGCTTCGTAATGCCCAAACAGGTCCTCCACCCTAGTCTTGCCTATGTTGTTGGTACCAACGTGAACCACAACAACTGGATCCTCCCCCTCCCGCTCCAATATCCTTTCAAGCCGGTCAGAGATGTCTCGCACCCTGGCACCGGGCAGGCAACACACCATGCGAGACTCCCGATCCGGCTTGCAAAGGATACTATTTGTTCCCCCTAATTATAGAATCCCCTATAACCACTACTTGTCTATTAGTTCCCCCCTCTTGAATGGCCTTCTGCACCATGGTGCCTTGGTCAGTTGGCTCATCCTGTCCAGAGCCCTTTTCCTCATCCGAACAGGGAGCAAGAATCTCATACCTGTTGGACAAGGTCAAGGGCTGAGGCTCCTCCACTCCTGAACTCAGGTTCCCCCGACCTGCCTCACTTACAGTCACACTCTTTTGTGCCTGATCACTAACTGAATGTGAATTAATTAATCTCCCAGGTGTGACTGCCTCCTGAAACAAAGCATCCAGGTAACTCTCCCCCTCCCGGATGTGCCGCAGCGTTTGAAGCTCAGATTCCAGATCATCAACTCTGATCCGGAGTTCTAACAGCAACCAACACTTGCTGCAGATGTGG